>NC_056725.1:1158053208-1158262859 GCF_019279795.1 Protopterus annectens | reverse complement strand
TGATAGTTGATTAGTGGTGGGGGGTTTGTGGGCGACTGAATGGACATCCAGTTAATATTCATGTCACCTAAGATTATAGTTTCATTGCAAATGTTTTTGGTAAGCCAAGAGAGGATGTCTTTGAGTGTGGATACATTATCTCCTGGGGGATGTAGAGTGAGACTATACATATGTGTGTGTTTAACTTGGAGTAGTGTTATGAGTAGTTCTGCATTATTAAATTGAGGAGTGGGTTTGTTGTAGTGGGTAACTGACAGGGAGGTTGAGTAGAGGAGAGCTACTCCTCCACCTTTTTTATGAGACCTGCCTCTTTGGTTCCAGAGCTTTGAAGATTTTGCTCACAGTATCTTTGCTCCCCTGGGTCCCTCAGCTCTGGAGGTTTTCAGGTCCAACTGTGATGCCCTCCCCCTGGTGGCACTGACAGCTTGGCCACTTTGATGCTTACTTCATCCTTGACATTCTTGATTCTGGCACTGTCGGAGCGAGGAAGACCTCTGAGCAGAGTACTTGGGACTGCTGCCCCAGGTTAAGGATCAACCTTCCATGTTACTGTCATCCCTGCCCCTGGCTGCTTTGTCTCTCAACAGCTTGACACCAGTCTCTGTCAGGGGCTGTCATATTGGCAGTGTTGCCTTGCTCTGGTCCTCTGATCGGAGGAACACTGGGTCTGTCTGTCCTGCTTCAGTTTCAGCCTTCATTGTGGATAGGATCCTCTTTTTTTCATAAATGGGAGTTTTGGAAGTTGCATCGGATCCATCACAATCTCTCCAACTGTCTGTGCATGCGGATCCGCAGTAGTTGCCTTCTGAACAGGCTACATCTTTTGGTCTCCAGGTTCCTGTGCATTAAGGGCCCTCTGTGTTTCTTCCATGCCCCCCCCCAAAGGAGGTGCATGAAAAGAGCAAGTGCAAGAGGAAGCACTTGGATTCCCCAAAGGAATTCATCACCAAGGACACCAACCTCCTGAAGAAGTCTCCTTTCAACAGTTTAAGCAAGTAGATAATGTGAGGGGAGGACCACCGAAGCTCAGAGTCTTTGATTCTATAGGCCTTATTGATTTGTGTAGGAGGGCTTATAGAGAACCCAAAGTGGTGGTACCGGTCTCCAGGAAACCAGATAAAATTTTGGCCCCTTCTGTGGGCATAATGAAGCAAGGATCCAGCTGTGGGTGTTCTGCAATTGTGGCTGCTGCCAAGAAAAGACATCCCTTAGGAAAGCACATGCTAGCTTCAGCCATCTTTGTTTTGTGTGCACTGATTTATCATACCCATCTGATGAGGCTTCAGGGAGATGTCTGTGAAGTATCAACGGTCATTAAGACTCAGCAGCCTTCAGAGGCTCAGAAGGGCATATCTAACATCTCCATGAGATTATCTAATGCAGCTAAGATGTCCCGCACAATGTGCAGCAGTGCCATGTACCAGCATGCTTGGGTGCTTTTATGTAACTTTGTAGACTGCTTCAAAGCACCATTTGTTGATGCTTCTTTTGACAGTTTTTTATTTATGGCACAGAGATCAGAGAGACCTTGATTAGGAGCGAGTGAGATGAAAAGGCACTGTTGAAGTTCCCTTCTCTACCCCTTCTTTAGAAACCAGAAGTGTGGGATGTATCTTTTTCTGTAAAGTACAGTGTCCATTCCAGGATGCTCCTAACAAAGGTTCCACCCGCTGCAGGGGTTAACTGCAATGAATGGCACCCATGGGACAGGGGCAGAACCAGGGCTTTCTGGGGTAGGCTTTTCCAGTACTCCTGAATGGTTGCCTGACTGTCGCACTCTGGAGGCAGTCTTGGGTCACTTGTTTCTCCACCCAAAATCTTGGGAGGCCATCGCATCAGAGGTATTGGTGTTGAGAGTTGTGTCCACAGGTTAAACAATTCCCTTTCTGTTCACTCGCAAAAAAAAAAAAATCTCTTCCAGATGTGCTACCCTGCCAGAGAACAGATGCAACAGTGGAAATTCAACAACTGCTTGTCAATTATCAGGAGATCCCACCAGATAAATGAGGATGAGGGACCTATTCTAGGTTCTTTAGTACCAAAGAAAAATGAGGATCTCAGACCCATTCTGACTCCCTTAGCAAGCTGAGCCAGATTATTAAACTGTCCAAATTCTTTATGGTCACAGTGCATTCTGTTCCATCTCTCCTAAGGAAGGTCAACTTGATTTGCTTGGACCATCTCAAGTATACCCACCATCACATAAATGTAGTGAGGCATTCCAGGCTATGCATTCAACTGGGGTGCAATGATTGCCATTTTCAGGTTCTGTCCTTTGGTCTCACCTCACCTCCGTGGGTGTTCACCAAATACATGGCAGTAGTGGCCACCTGGCTTAGGCTGCAGGGTTTCCAGGTCTTCCCCTACCTATATGATTGGCCTATGACTACTTCCATAAAGGCATACCATATCAAGGCCTAAGGTTTCTTGCTCCAGCTGTGTCTGTCCTTGGGCGTAACAGTAACAGGTTCAAGTGTTAGAATTTATCATACGGTCACTCAGACAGCCAAACTACCATTATCAAGACTGAATTATTTGTCTACAAGCTTCTCACTTACTGCAGGTTCACAAAATTTCTTCCGCTTCAGTTCTTTGTCTCCTTGGGCACATGGCCTCCACTATTTGTCTAGTACCTTTGGAGAGATTCCACATGACAATGTTACAGTCCACTCTGGCAGTACAGTAGTCTTGTCTAACTCATCCTTTGGTCTTTCCAGTAGCACTAACAAATGTTTACCACCACATTTGGTGGTGGTTGGAATCTCCGCTGGTCATGGCAGGTCAACCTTTTTGTTCTTCCCCACAGTGATCATTGATGCTTACCTTTTGGGTTGAGGGGTGCATTTCAAGGGGAAGACTGTTCGGGGTACCTGGCCATAGTATGAGGCCACTCTTCACATCAGTATTTATCTATGAGAGCATTGGTCCTAGCATTGCTGGATTTTCAGGTCCTTCTCCCCAGAGGTGTGATTGCTATCCACACCTATAACATATCCCTGGTATTGTATCTAAATGAGCAAGGAGTTTGATCCTATTGCCTGTGTTGAGGGGCCATGACAGTTTAGCAATAGGCAATATCCTCTCAGCAATTTCTGATCACAGAGCACATCTTGGGGAAATCCAACATCCTGGCAGATAGCTTGAACAGAAACATTTTTCTGCCTCGTTAATCCAGACATAACAGCATAGATTTTTCTGCGTCATGAATCCAGACCTAGCCGCATGGATTTTTATCCACTGAGGCACCCTCTGCTGTGGACCTATTTGCTTCCCCTTCCAACATGAAGAGCAGTAGTTTGCGTCTTAACTCCCCCAGTGGGGCAGTCACCAAAGGATGTTCTCCTGCATGCCTGGCACCCATATGTTCTTTATGCCAGTACCCAGACTTCTTTAATTGTTAAGAAAGCAGCCGTCTGTTGCAGAGTGAATGTCATCCTCATTGCCCCATTGTGGTCCCGTCAAGTTCGGTTCCCCTTCCTTTGACCTCAGCTACTTCACACGACCTGGGTGCCTAGACTCCCATTCCAGGTCTGATTTCTCATCCTTCACCCCCTTAAGCTAACCATATTATTTCTCCAGTTTCAACAAGGGCCAGCAATCCCAAGCTATTTGAAACAGTTATTCAAATAGTTTCACCCTACCGGGAAGGTTTATGCTAATAAGTGTACGTTTCTCTGTTTGGGCTTTTTCTGCACCATTAGATGGAGTTCTTGTCTGGTCTTGCTATTCTACTGTAAAGGTACTACTGGCTGCCATTTCTAACTTTCATACTTACTAGCATGGATAATACCCCATGGCAGCTCTTAAGTTCTCAAAGGCCTTTGAGATGCACCTCTGCTACACGTTCTCATTAATTAGACCTCCCTTTGAACCATCAGCTGTGGTATCATACAGGATTCTCTTTCTGGTGACTGTCATTTGAGCCAGAAAAATGTATGAACTTAAAGCATTATCCTCGCTTATTCCTTATTTGATTTTTCAAAAGATAGGGTTACTTTAAGGACCAGCCTTTGTTTTCTACCCAAGGTTGATTCAGTATCTAATTTGAACCAGCTCATTCACATGCCAGTGTTCTTTCCAAATTCAGTAAAAAAAAAAAGAATATTTGCTTCATTGTTTGGAAGTTCATAGACAACTCAGATTCTGTTTGGACAGAACCAAAAGTTTCAAAATCTGACCAGCTTTTTGTATCTTTTTCAAAGTCAAGGCTAGGTAAGCCTGTTTCCAAACTGACCTTATGCAGATGTTCTCTGATTATATTTCTTTTCCAAACTCCTTGAAAGAATGTCTTTTGATTATATTTCCTTTCCAAACTCCTTGAAAGAATGTCTTTATAAGTGAAGCCTAGAGGTCATTCCACGAGGGTGGTGGCTTCTTCGACCACCATTTCTCACATGCTTCTGTTGATATTTTGCTGCAGCTATTAGCACTCTTTACCTTTACATCTCATTGCAAACTGGGCATTCAGGCTAGGTCTGAAATCATATTTGCTTCCACTATCTTGTGGAATGTTCTCTGATAGGACCTCCCTGAGGTTTTATTGGCTAAGGACTTTGTTACACAGGTTGACGAAAAAGAGAACCTCAGATATGAAAGTTATGTGCTTACCATAAAAATAGATCTGTGTTCTCTTCTTCCATCCTTCTCAACCATCCATCCCTCTATGCACCCTCCAAATTGTCACCTTTTACTGAGTGCACCTGATTGGCCTTGTGGTCCGGCCGCAAAGCCTGTGTAATACGTTTGCACTTTTGCTGACATCTTGTTTATGATGTGCTATATTTCCAGGAGTTGTCGTGGGGCAGACTTGGTCTGAGGAGAGGTTGTTGGAGTATGATATTATGGGCAGTGGAGGTGGAGATCCTTTCAGAATCTTCAGTCAGAGTTATCCCATAACCCACAGGTTGAGAATGACAGAAGAAAATGCTGCTCTGTTGCTGTGGTAAGTACATAACTTTAGTTTTTACTATAAAGGGAAAATGAAAGGAAAATGGGTGTCAAAACAGACTCTTTCCAGATAGTTGTCCCTTGCTATTATGTTCTGTTATTCCCACAGTAATTTAACCACATCTATGCATGGTCAGGGACTATTCTAACAGAGCCTTCAAAGGCATATTGGAAAGGGTTAGACACTAGGAGCATTCTAGAGGCTGTTTCTTGGTCCTATATACATCCCTTTATATAATGCTACAAATTGGACTCCTTTTTCAGGTCCACAATAAGCTTTGCTAAGGCCATTTTCTTGAGGCTACTGAATCCTAATCCTTCCTCATCCCATGTTGTTTAAGCTAGGGTAATCTACCCATATAACTAAATACAATTGCAGTAGTGATTTACGATGAACATAAGTGCAGTTGTGTAAGTTGCACTTACCAAAACAATATATGTTTGATTAAATCGCTGATGCAGTAGCTGCACCCACCCTCTATTCCCCTTTTTTTTTATGTATATAGCTGCCTTCGTTTAAGTTGTGTTCCTAACTTTATTCTGTTTTTTTTTTTTTTTTGTGGACAGCAGTTCCCTTTCTCTATGAACAAAGTCCTGAAGGAGGAAAGGGATATAATTATATTAATTGCTAGAAGAGCTCCAATAGTGATAGAAGAGGGGGGGGGGAGATGATGTAGATTTGTAGTAGTATTAAAGGGATACTGGCAAGGGGGGAGGATTATGCTGGCATGCATTTGTATTCCACCTAAAACTGCTACAGTGAAGCTTAAGAAATTTCTGGAAGAAAAAAACACTTTCAATAGGGAATATGAGTTATAGGTGATAACTGGAAGTTGATTTGCAACAGTGAGGATGTATGGGAGGGCTTAGAAGGGAAAACTATAACAAAAGAGGGTAGATTTTTAAAGCATTTACGAAAATATTTATTATAGAAGATGTGAATTCAAAAAGGAGCTCTGAGAGAGAGAATTTGCATATTACTCCCTAAGGTACAAAACCTGGTCTAGGTTAGACAGGAATGTGTGCATTAATGGAAACTTTGATACACATCCAATAACTGTTTCAGATCACGAACCAATAATAACTAAAATAAAAATGCAGGGTAATGAAATAAAAATGACACTGCTGCTTCCCCCATCTATTTGTTAAACAGAGAGGAATTTAAAGACCAGGTAGTGGAATTTATTCAGGAGTTATTAGGGAAGATGGACATTTCTTCAGAAAATATAGCTAGAGTGTGGGATAAAATTAAAGTGGAGTTTAAAAATAGGGCAGCAATAAAATAAAAATAGATATGGTTAAGAAGTGACCAGAATTATTTGGTGGGAATGACGAAAGTTGAACTATTGCAGAAAAGTAGGAATCTCACAGAACAAGAAAAGGCACAACTACAGAGTGCTAAAGAGGAAATATGGGACTACCTGGGTAATTATACATCATGAGTTTAAAAAGGTTATTCTTGATCAACTGTTATTTGATGAACTCCAGAGCACATAAGCTTTTAGCACAACAGCTCAGGCAACAGAAAGGGTTGTTGTCAAGCTTAGGGAGATTATAACAAGAAAAATAAGAGATTCTGTACAGATATTAGAAATATTTCAGAAATTTTATGAAGATCTTTATAAAGCAGATACATGTAGAAATAGAGAAAACGTACAAATGCAAATGTTTATGGAAGAATGAAATATGCCAATGTTAGAAGTAGATGAGGTTCAATTATTAACAGTTAGGGATAGAAGGAGATGAGATTAAAAACGATGATGTATAACCAATCTACAGGAAAGTCTCCAGGAGAAGATATACCTGTGGAAATTTGGAAGCTAAGAGGGAAGAAAGCGATATCAAGATCTGGAAGGTTTTGTTTAACAGCGTTTTAAAATGAGGGGAGACACCATTATCCAGGAGAAGATATACCTGTGGAAATTTGGAAGCTAGGAGGGAAGAAAGCAATATCAAGATCTGGAAGGTTTTGTTTAACAGCGTTTTAAAATGAGGGGAGACACCATTATCCAGGAGAAGATATACCTGTGGAAATTTGGAAGCTAGGAGGGAAGAAAGCGATATCAAGATCTGGAAGGTTTTGTTTAACAGCGTTTTAAAATGAGGGGAGACGCCATTATCCTAGAAGAAAGCTTTGTTGGCTGTAACACAAAGATGGTAAAGACCCTTCAGATTCAGCATCATATAGGCTCGTTTTGATTCTAAACCATGATGATAATGTTTGTCTTTAATAACAAAACTAATGGCAAAGGTGATGTCAAAATTAATAGATATGGATTAGTGTGGTTTTGTGGAGGGGAGGCCAACATTTGACAACATTAATAGAACAATGATGATCCAGAGGGAAGCCGATTTGTAAAAAAAAAAAAAAAAAGTTGTTGCTGGTTTGTGATGCATGCTCTTGGAGGCTTTGCAGACATCTGTTTCTGACGTTCTGGGTGAACCATGGCTGATTATTTCTGAAGGTCCTAGGGATGTTCCTCAGACTTTGGTCAGGGAGGAAGTGAAGTTCTGACTTCTATTGTTGAATGCCTTCTAAATTTTATAAGGCGGATATCCCCTTGAAGAAAAAGCAAAATACTACGCATATTTCTCTAGGTCTTAAGGAACCACAGAATGAATGGCAGAATTTTACTTGGGGTTTGTTTAATGCTTTGATGGCTTTGAAACCTCCTCATGGGGGTCTCTGTTCCAGCCCCCCACCCCCACCCCCACCCCACCCTTGGTTCTCAATTCCCCTTAAAAGACCCAGAGAACAGGATTCCTGTGAGGAGGAGCTAGATTCAGATGCGGAATCCCTCGCTGTTCATCTCAGATTCCCTCTCCTTTAGACTATGGATTTGAGGAAGAAGAATCTACTAGTCCTGACGCTCCTTTCGAGGAAATCTGTCTTTTTTTTTTTAAATGAGATTGTGCCCAGGTTTCTGAGGTACAGAAGTAGTATTACAAGCTCCTGCAGACTGGACTTTGCTAGACCTTCTGCTGTTCCTCCTGCTTTGGTTGCTTTGTTGGATGCCTTTTCTACTGCATCTAAGGCTCCTGCTTCCCAGCCCCCTGCCCCCAAGAGACCCAGTAGGTTTTATAGGGTGCCTGAGGACTGGAAATTTCTATATAGGTATTCTGCTGACCCTTCTGTGGTGTCTGTTGCAGTTTGCAAGCCATCTCTGTTACTGCTTCCTACTAAGTTACTTCCTTCTGATAAAGACAGCAGAACTATGGAAAGGCTAGGTAAGAATGTATATAAACTGAAAAACGGAGGATGCAAAGCAAACCAGTAAGCCAAAACAAAGCACCCTGAACCACTGCTAGGTAGGCAAACAGAATTTAATAAGCCGAACAGTTCACTCAAATACACAAACGCTGAAGTAAATCACCATACGTTTTCGTCCACAACTTCATCAGATAATGCTAGTACATTCCATTAAAATCTTTTATATACTCCACTAACTTTTGAATCAACCAATAGAAACACTCAGCATGTACATTAAATGAATAAATACATTAAACATTAAAAATCAGGTTGTAAGACTCCATTGTAAATAGGAAACCCATTAAATGCTAAAAAAATATATTAGAAAACATACACCTAATTGACACTATTAAATATATGTTTAAAACTTTAAAAACATCAAAAATAACTCCATTATAATATGCAAGAGAATAAATACATTAAAATACATTGAGATACTGCCCTCTGCTGACGTCAGTGTTATTGCACTTTGATCTCACAATTTAGCTGACCTCATTTTTAATACAGGGGCGAGTGAGATCATGTCATTTAAACCAGGGAACTTACTGGCCTCCAACACCACTTGCCAGTATAATTCCCTGTATTCCACTAATGTCTCCCACATTCCGCCCCTGGGGTCCTTAGGTACAACCTCTAATATAAAAAATTGAAATTCAGCTTCAAAACAACTTTTAGTGTGTTTATACAAAGAATTTGTTTCACTTTTTGTACGAATATCATAAGTGTGCTCATAAATTCTCTGTTTTATCTTTCTTTCACTCTTGCCTATGTAAAAAGCATCACATTTTTTACATAAACCTAGATAAATAATCCCTTTTGAGTTACAATTTGCAAAAGTTTTTAAAGTTAATGTTTTATTATTCCTAGCCGGTAAATTAATAGTATCTCCAGTGATCAAGTAAGAACAATAACTACATGCACCACATTTATATACACCAGCTTTTTCGTTGGTGCCTGCAAACAAAAAGTTTCTTTTGCTACCTCTTTCAAAAATGTCCTTCAGAGTGTTACCTTTCCTATAAATGTGTTTTATGTCACTCTGAAATATATGATTTAAGTCAGAAACTTTTGAAAAGTTAATCCACTCTTTATCAAAAATTCTTTTTATTAAACCAGCCTGCCCGTCATATGTGGTGATAATACCTGATACAAATTCATTATTTAAACCACCCACTTTGCTATTTGTGACATATTGGGTTGCACTGTCTTCAATTTTACCCAATATAGGGGCAAACCTGTCCTTTCTACCATCACTGACTTCTTTAGAAACACTGTCAATAAGCTCTTCCGGATAACCTCTATTCAAGAACATGTTTTTCAAGTTTTTACCTTCATCAATGTACCATGCATCATCAGAAGTCATCCTACACAAGCGCACAAATTGCCCTTTTATGACACTTCTTTTCTGGTGTGGGGGGTGCGAGCTTGAATAGTGCAGATAAGAATTTGAAAAAGTTTCTTTTCTAAAAATTCTGGACTTAAAACCATACTCTGTCTTAACTATATTAACATCAAGGTATTTCAGTTCCTCAATTGTGAATTTATGGGTGAATCTCAAAAATTCAGTGGTACCGTTTAGATATTCAACAAAGCTGACAAATTCATCTTTGGTACCCACCCATAAAAAACACAAATCATCCAGAAATCTACCATATAGCTTCCACATACTACTGTATTCTGAATTCAGGACAAACTTGTTCTCCCAGAATGACATAATAATGTTGGCATACGTGGGAGCACAATGTGCCCCCATAGCCACACCTTTAGTTTGTCTAAAATACTCGCCCTGAAAGAAAATAAAATTGTTCTTTAGGACAATCTCCATTAGTAATAACACGGTTCTAAATTCATTATGTCCTAGTAGTTTGGAATCAAGTAACATTTCCTCAAACCATTCTAAGCCTACATCATGAGGTATACTTGTAAATAGATCAATCACATCCAAGGTACCAAAACCTTTTGTTTCATTAACAAGTGATTCATTTAATTTTCTTAGAAAATGCCAGGAATCTTTTAAAATAACAGTGTTGTCACAAACAAGCTTTTTTACTTTCTTGTCAATGTATTTAGCCAAAGGTGCAGTGACCGAGCCTTCGGCTGACACAATCACTCTCAAAGGCGGGTCCTTTTCATCTTTATGCACCTTTGGTATCCCAAATATGGAGGGTATTCTCGGTTTTTCTACATGTAAGTATTTAAAAGTACTCATATCAATAACTCCATCCATTAATAAGTCATTTAAAATAACATAAATTCGCTTATAAGCAATGTTAATTTCATTCAAGGATATTCTAGTATATTTTGTTGTGTCGTTTAAGATGCCAAACATTTTACTCTCATAGTTAATGGAGTCCATCAACACAACCCCCCCACCCTTATCGGGCTTCATAATTCTTATGTTCTTGTTCTCACTTAATGATTTTAAAATCCTCTGTTCAGGGTCTGTTAGATTAGACTGCACTTTATGGCAACTCAGAATTTTCCTTAACTCATGTTCCAAGCTCAATTCAAAGTTTCTAAGCTGGGGGTGTGTAGGGGGATTGAAAGTGCTCTTACGTCGCAATTCTTCATTGTTAGCATTAAAACCATTTCCTTTAAAATATAATTCTAGGTTTTTCTTCCTAATAAATAATTTAATATCAATTAATAGTTTAAAAATATTTGTTCTCTCTCTGGGTATAAAACCAAAACCTTTTGTCAATAGTTCAAAATGACTAATATTTATTAAAACATCTGTGTAATTGTAAATATTAAAATCATTGTAACTGTATTTGTAACCACTATTTGCAATTACTCCCAGACTGGTCGTCTCCTTTCTTGAGCTCCCCAGTTTCTGGTTTTGTAGTTTTTTGAACTGTAATTAACAGGTTCCCTATGCATGAGCCTCTCCGAACGCCTTAAAGGTGGAAATGCAGCATCATAATCATTGTCCAAAGGTAATTCATTGTCAGGAATATCATTATTAGTTTCCCTGTAGTAATTAACTTCATAATTTCTAACATTTCTTACCCAATTCTTAGGCTTCGGATATTGTTTCTTAGCTTTGTATTCATTTAAGTCTCTCTCTATCTTATTTAACTTCCTATTTTTAACTTCTAAACATTTGCTTTCTAAATTGTTTAATAGTTTATGATACTTGCTTCTTTCTTCATCAACTGTGAATAATAAATCATGAGTTATGTCCCTATTTACACATTCTACAGTTTCTTGCAACTTCTTGATTTCCACCTCATTGTTCTTAATAATGGCCCTCATTATTTCAAAGCCACAATTATCAAAAGCTTCTATTAAATCAAAATAAAACTCAGTTCCCTCCACCACCTTGTTAGGGTATTTGCATACCCTAAGCCCTTTAGGCACTATCTTTTGTTCTAAACAATACTTTAAGTAAGTGTTGTCCATTTCTAACATTTTACATTTATACAAAAAATAGTCCAGGTCCTCGAGTTTCTGAGAAAAAGTTCCTTGAAAATTGTCTTTGGTGTTGCTTTTAGTTGCAAAATCAAAAACAACATTAAACAAGTCACTGAATTGTCTTTTTGTACCTGTAGAGTTTAAGCTGACACCAGGGCCAAAACGAACTCCCTCGCCAGTATTTCTACCATTGTTAGGCTGCTCAGACTGTCCGCGATCAGTTTCATCAAGAAAAACCCGAGGGAAACCATCCAGACTGCTGGATTCAGCACCAATTCGCCTTTCCACATCTCTGGGTTCATTTTCCTCACCAACGGCTCGTCTCTCTCGCACATCTACACGCCGATGCACTTCCTGGTTCCCTGGCTCCAAAATAGTCATCGATACCAAAGCCAATGATTGGCTAACAGGGGTCAAAAGCCCCACAAGCTGAGTGAGCTGTCCGATTAGCTTCCTGAGCTCACCGACTTCATTAGTCTTTGCTCCATTGCTTGCCATAGTCCCAGCAGGTGATTCCATCCCAAAGGTACTAATAAACTGAAAAACGGAGGATGCAAAGCAAACCAGTAAGCCAAAACAAAGCACCCTGAACCACTGCTAGGTAGGCAAACAGAATTTAATAAGCCGAACAGTTCACTCAAATACACAAACGCTGAAGTAAATCACCATACGTTTTCGTCCACAACTTCATCAGATAATGCTAGTACATTCCATTAAAATCTTTTATATACTCCACTAACTTTTGAATCAACCAATAGAAACACTCAGCATATACATTAAATGAATAAATACATTAAACATTAAAAATCAGGTTGTAAGACTCCATTGTAAATAGGAAACCCATTAAATGCTAAAAAAATATATTAGAAAACATACACCTAATTGACACTATTAAATATATGTTTAAAACTTTAAAAACATCAAAAATAACTCCATTATAATATGCAAGAGAATAAATACATTAAAATACATTGAGATACTGCCCTCTGCTCACGTCAATGTTATTGCACTTTGATCTCACAATTTAGCTGACCTCATTTTTAATACAGGGGCGAGTGAGATCATGTCATTTAAACCAGAGAACTTACTGGCCTCCAACACCACTTGCCAGTATAATTCCCTGTATTCCACTAATGTCTCCCACATTCCGCCCCTGGGGTCCTTAGGTACAACCTCTAATATAAAAAATTGAAATTCAGCTTCAAAACAACTTTTAGTGTGTTTATACAAAGAATTTGTTTCACTTTTTGTACGAATATCATAAGTGTGCTCATAAATTCTCTGTTTTATCTTTCTTTCACTCTTGCCTATGTAAAAAGCATCACATTTTTTACATAAACCTAGATAAATAATCCCTTTTGAGTTACAATTTGCAAAAGTTTTTAAAGTTAATGTTTTATTATTCCTAGCCGGTAAATTAATAGTATCTCCAGTGATCAAGTAAGAACAATAACTACATGCACCACATTTATATACACCAGCTTTTTTGTTGGTGCCTGCAAACAAAAAGTTCCTTTTGCTACCTCTTTCAAAAATGTCCTTCAGAGTGTTACCTTTCCTATAAATGTGTTTTATGTCACTCTGAACCTTCTTCACTGACAGCTGTCTGGAGCTTGTCAGATCAGACCAGCTCGGATCAGAGCTGCTCTCTGAGCCAGAGCTTGGGTGTCAGATCCAAGGGAGTGGAACTTTTTTCATTGGCTCCGCCTTTGTCAGGCCAAGTTCCCTCCCTCGGAGCTCCATTCACTTTGGGCCCAGCTCCGATTCTCTCGTTGGACCCGGGGAGACCGTCCTCCTTATTGGTTACACAGGAGGTTCGTTCTCCCTCTACGTTCAACGTAGTAGAAAGGGTTCTCTCCATTTGATTGAGACCCCTGACTGTCCCCTCGGACTCTGCCCCAATCCCCTCTGCTCTCTCTACGATTCCCATCATTTTACCAGAGGGACAGCCTGTACTCAAGGAGCCCCAGATGGTTCCCCCCCTGAGGAACAAGTGGCTTGGGAGATCCCCCACCATAGAGGTGCCTCGCAAGCATACGTGCACGAGGAGGCACTTGGACCCCCCCCCCCCCGAGTCCCTCCCCGAGTATACAGATTTGGATGATAGGGAAGGTTCCCCCAGGTCACTTTTTGTGGATGCCTCCTTTGGAGATGTCATGGAAATCCTTTGCCAACAGAGCGGTTGGTCTACCCCCAAATCTTCTGACGAGTCTGTGTTCCTGGAGGCTTTTGGCATGGGCCCATCTACTTCCTGGGTGTCCCCTCCCACAGATCCCTTGGTGGACCTGGTCACCTCGCAGGCATGCAAGGAGCCGGACACCATGGAACGAATTCCCAAAAGGCCTGACAAGATTGAGTCCACCTTTAGATAGGCCAGCATGGCACGAACAAGGGCTCCCCCATAGATGCTATGGTGGTAGCAGCAGCCACAAAGAGCGAACTAGTCCAGGAGAGTTCCTCTGTTCATCCTCCTGACCGAGAGTCACAGATGATGGACCACCTAGGGAAGCGGGTTTGCACTTCAGCTACCTTTTCTATTAGGGTGCTGAACTTTACCTGGCCCATGTCACGAGACTCCAACACGACCTGATAAAGGAGCTGGTGGAGTCTCCCCCTAAGTCCATGTCACAGGAGGACAGGGACTTGTTCTCCATGAGGATGGCCACTTTGAAAGCAGTCTCCAACACGTCTATGCAACTCCTTTCACATGCTACTGAAGGAGCGGCTAGGACGGCTGGGTCGGTGTGTCCATGAGGCGCAACGCCAGGCTCAGATTGTCAGTTTTCGGAAGCTTTCAAGGCGTCCTTTGCCAGTGCCCCTTATGACAGCTCTACTCTTTTTGGTAAGACCGTCAGAGACGTTAGTCCAGAGTGAGAAGGACGAGAAGACACTGTCAGCCGTCAAGATCCGCTTCTCGAACCTTCAAAGGTCCTTTTCCCTGAACCAGAGAGAGCAAAAGAAGATGTGGTTCCGGCAATCACAGTATTCCCTGGACACTCGGGGCTCTTCTTCCCCCAGAGGCAGAGGGGGACAGAATGGATGCCGGCCCAGAGGTAGAGGGGTCCGAGGAATTTTGGGTCTCTAGAACCTGTCTTGGACAGACCCGGACAGCAAGCGGCAGTCAGGGGACGATTGTCCTTTCACCTGGTGGCATGGGAGTCCAGAACTTCAGACCACTGGGTGCTTTAGATCATATCCAAAGGATACTCTATCCCCTTTGTGGGCCCCCCAAATACCTCCAGGACATACCACCCATGCTGAGGGAGGCAGCAGCACAGGAAATGTCCAAGTTGCTAGAAAAACAAACCATCAAAACCGTCCCCCCAGATCAGTCCGGATTGGGCTTCTACTCAAGGTTCTTTTTGGTGCCAATGAAAATGGGGGACTCGAGGCCCATTCTGGGCATATCTATCCTGAACCTGTCTGTTGCCAGAGAAGTTCCGGATGGTCACACTACAGTCCATGCCGTACCTGCAAGAGAGCAACTGGATGTGCTCATTAGACCTCCAGGATGCTTACTATCACATAAAAATGCACAGAAGCTCCAGGAGGTTCCTCCGCTTCTGGCTAGGAGTCCATAATTACCAATTTCGAGCCCTACCCTTTGGTCTCACCACAGCCCCCAGGGTGTTCACCAAAGTGATGGCATTGGCAGCAGTGCACCTGAGGATTCAGGGGATTCAGGTCTATCCGTACCTGGCAATTGGCTCCTCACAGCTCCCACCAGGTATCTACTCTCCCAAACCAGGGATTATTTCTTCATCCTTGCCCTGCATTTGGGGATCACAATCACCTCATCCAAATCACTCATAGAATCCTGTACAGGTGATGGACTACTTTGGTGCAAGGATAGATACTTTACAGTGCAAAATCTTCCTGACCTCAGAGAGAGAGTACAAAACCTGAGGATGCATGTGTCTCTAATCTACCATTCTCATCTTCCAACGGTGGAATCGGTGTTGAGGGCCTTAGGTTCAATGGCAGCAGCCATAATTCTTCTCCCATGTGCCCGGTTACATATGAGAATTCTACAGGGGACTGTAGCTGTACAGTGGTCCCTGTTGGAACTTCCATTGTCTTATCCAGTACAACTCAGCTGAGTCTGTCGGTCATCCCTCATATGGTGGATGTGTTCTCTGGACATTTTGGAGGGACGACCCTTGTTCCAGCCCTGGCCCAAGCCACAGTGACCACGGACACCTCCCAACTCGGGTGGTGGCAGCATTGTTTGGGCAGGACAGTCCAAGGTCTGTGGCCCCCTGTAGAGACCAGCTTGCACATAAATGTTCTAGAGATGAGGAAGGTTGTTTTAGCGTTGCAGGCCCTTCATGCCTTTCTTCCGCTGGGAACTATTGCAATTCAGTCAGACAACATGTCAGTGGTCTGGTATATCAACAAACAGGGAGGGAGCAGATCTTACCCCCTTAGTTGTGAGGCCATGAGAGTGTGGGAATGGGCGATCTTCACCAGTTGCAACGTACATTCTGGGACTGTCCAACATCCTAGTGGACAGGTTAAGTCGGACTATTCTGATGCCTTATGAGTGGTCTCTGAATCTTTCAGTAGCGGAACAGATCTTCCATGAGTGGGTTCAGCCTTGCTGCGATCTCTTCGCATCTCCTTCCAACGCAAAGTGCAACGAGCTTTTCTCTCTGAACCCCCTGCCGGGGGAGTCCCCCAGAGATGCTCTAGTCCATGCTTGGCCTCCCGGTCTTCTGTATGCTTACCCTCCAGTACCTCTTATTCCAAGGTTTCTACAGAAAGCTTGTTGACTGAGGAGCAAAATGATCCTCATTACCCCGTTTTGGCCTCGCCAGGTATGGTTTCCCTTCCTTTGGTCTCACCTTCTGGCTCCGCCTTGGATCTTGGATCCCATTCAGGATCTGATTTTGGCGGTTCCTCATCCGAATCTGGACAGCTTGTAGCTCACAGCTTGGTTAGTCCAGTTCCTGTGATTGCTAGGACTCTGGGATTATCCTCGTCAGTTAGGTCTATTTTGGTGACTGCTCATTAAGTCTTCTACCAGGAAGGTTTATCGCAACAAATGGAAAAGCTTTTCCCTTTGGGCCTCTCAAAGGAGTTTAGACCCCTTCACGGCTCCTATGTCTGCCATTCCTGATTTTCTAGCTGATATTTTCAACATGGAGCTAGTTCTACTGTCAAGGTTCAGTTGGCTGCCATTTCTCATTTTTGTGTGGGTGAGAATTCCGCCTCTCTAGCCTCCTCCAGGCTGTGTAAAGCCTTTATTAAAGGCACTTTTCTGTTACGCCCCCTGGTCAAGGATCCTGTTCCCCCATGGGACCTTACGATGTTTCTTTAAGTACTGGTTGCTCCGCCTTTTGAACCTGCTGCAACCACAGATCTAAAAATATTTATCTTGGAAAACAGTATTTTTTGTGGCCATTAGCTCTGCCAAAAGGGTTTCAGAACTGCAGGCCTTGTCCATCAAAGTTCCTTGTATGATTTTTTTCACAGATAGGGTTTCCCTTCAGACTAATCCATCCTTTCTTCCTAAGGTGGCATCACCAGTTAATATCAATCAGACCATCAATTTACCTGTTTTCTTTCCTAATTTAGTAACGAGATGGAATACTAACTCCACCTGCTGGATGTTCATAGACTGTTATGATTCTATTTACACAGGACAAAAAATTTCTGTAAATCTGATCAATTGTTTGTATCCTTCTATAAACCTTTTTTGGGGAAACCCATCTCCAAGGTCATTATTGTCAGATAGATTTCTTCATGCATCCTTCAGGTCTATAAGGACAAAGGCACGTCTCCTCTGGGTCAGTTGAGAGCTCATTCCACTAGATCCAGCTATGTCTGCGGCCTTTTGGTCTAGACTCTTTAGATGATATTTGATCTGAAGTAGTCAACTTCATTTGTGCATCAATCTATGACTTATCGGATCCATATCGGATTTGAGCCGGCAGTTTCCAGCAGCTAAGATCCGAGCTCCAAGCTCCTCCCGCTTACCCATAACTCCCTGCCATCCCTTCCTGACCTCTGATCTAGTTTGCCGCGGTTTGAACAGCAGCTTGATCTTGAGCGTCTGAGTTTTCCTGAGACGACTTGTGAGAAAAATCCTTTTTTTTTTTTAACTTAAAGTTTTGGGTGATTTTTGAGCGTTGGAACTAGTTTAGTTTTAGTTTGAGTGTTCCCTCGGGTTTTGCGTTTCCTCCCCCTTGATTCTTAGTGTTAGGGTGTGTTTGAGTGTGTGGTCTTGGGGCCTAGTGCTTGTGTTTTAGTTAAATGTCTGAGGCCTCAAAGACATTCTTTTCTAAATGTACCGAGTGTGGCCATAAGCTTTCGCCGGCTGATGGCCACACTCGGTGCATTTTATGCCTTGGTGTTGAACACCTATCTTCTGGCTGTACTATTTGTGCAGCGTTCAACCCCAGGGCTGTCAGGGACCGGAGGTCGAAGCTGATCCTGGCGGGACTCCTGCCCCCGGACTCGTCTCCGTCCTCCAGCCCCTCCGTGGTTCCTGCCGTGGCTGCGGCAGCATCCACGGATCCTTCCCTTCCTCTGGCTGGGACTCAACCTCCCTCTTCGGGCAAGGAGGATAGAGAAGCTAGGAGGGAGAAGCGCCGCGAGAAACACAAGCGGCGGACCGAGGCCTCTGCGTCGGCCCTGCCGGCTAAGCGGGCCCCCCCCCCCCGGGATGGCCGGGCCTTCTCCTTCTCGACCCCGTTCTCCCTGCTTTTCGCCGGGGCCGGAGGAGGAGGAGGAGACCCGATCTCCCTCAAGGTCATCGAGGCGGCACTCCCATACCGCCTTGGTGGCCTCTTCCAGGTCAACCAGAAGCCTGACGGATGCAGACTTGGACCGGATGATGAGAAGGTTCCTCCAGGCCCAGCTGCAGATGGGAGTGCTCCTGCCTCCCCCCCCCCCTCCAGGGGGAGCTCAACCCCCTTTTTCTCCCCAATAGCTCCTTCCCCAACCCACTTCCCGGGCTCGGGGTTTTCAGAGCTGAGTAGCTTCGGAGCCGGGGGTGTTGGCGCCGGTGGTCTCGGGCACTTCGACGCGGACAGTACCCCCGAGTCTGTCGGGTCCCTTTTCTACGGATCCTAGCTCTGAGCCGAGAGCTGAGCTTCGGATCCGAGGCGGTCAGTGTGCCTTCGGCTCCGACTAGGTCGGAGCATACTGGCCCTTCGGATCTGACTGCTTCGGCTCCGGCCCCGATCTGCCCATCTGATCCGAGGGAGAGTCGGCTCTCAGATCCTAGAGGGAGCGATTCCCCTTCGGCATTCGACGTGGTAGAGATGGTTCTGTTGATGGAATCCAGGCCCCCGGCCTTAGCTACGGCTCCACCCTGCACTCCCTCGCAGATGGGTCCGACTTCTATCACCCGGCCCCAGGGACAGCCTGCTCAGACGTCCCAGGTAGTTCCCTTGTTGGAACAAGATGTGGCTGGTGAGGCCTCCTCAGACAGCCCCCCTGAGGTGGTCCCTCACAAGCGCAAGTGCAAAAGGAGGCACTTGGACTCCCCGGAGTCCTTGACTGAGGACACGGACTTGGAGGAAGGGGAAGGCTCCCCAAGATCACCTCCCAAAGATGTCTCATTTGGAGACGTCATGGAGATGCTCAGGATCAGGCGGGGGTGGTCTGCCCCAAAGCCTACTTCGGACGAGTCCGTGTTCCTGGAGTCGTTTGAAGCAGGCCCGTCTACCTCTTGGGTGTCCCCTCCAGCTGATCCCCTCATAGATCTAATCACTACCAGGGCTTGGAAGGAGCCGGACACAAGGGAGCCCGTCCCTAAGAGGCCTGACATAATTCTCAGCCCGCCTTCGAACAGGTCTCATTGTAGCGAGGGAACCCCTGTAGATGCCATGTTGGTGGCGGTGGCCACCAAGAGGGAACTGGCCCAAGAGAGTCCCTCGGTCCATCCCCCTGACAAGGAGTCCCGAGCGATGGACCGTTTGGGGAAGCGGATTTTGCTTCAGCCACCTTCTCCATAAGGTCGCTGAATTACATGGCACATGTCATACGGCTCCAGCGGGATCTTATCAAAGAATACGCCGGGTCGTCCCCAGAGTCCATGTCGGCAGAGGACAAACAGGTGTACTCTACCCGAATGGCCACTCTCAGGTCTATTTCCAATACCTCTATGCGGCTGCTGTCCCATGCTGCGGAGGGGGCCGCTAGAGCTAACGGAGCAGGCGTCATACTAAGGCAACAGGCCTGGCTCCGCCACTGTGATTTCGCGGAAGCCTTCAAGGCGTCATTCGTTAATGCCCCGTTTGATGGTTCTGACCTTTTTGGCAAGACTGTACGCGATACCTTAGTCCAGAGCGAGAAAGACGGGAAGACGTCTGCCGTCGGAGTCCGCTTCTCTGCTCCCCAGAGGTCCTTCTCGAAGAACCAAAAGGGACAGAAGAAGATGTGGTTCCGAAAGTCTCAGCAATCCCGTTTTGCTCCAGACTCCCCGTCTTTCAGAGCCAGAGGAGGACAGGGTAGATGCGGCCCTAGAGGCAGAGGGGGCCCGAAGAACTTTGGGTCCAGAGAACCTTTCTCTGATCAGCCCATGCAGAAACCCTGAGGGGTTACCCGACTGCTCCACTCTGGAGGCAGTCGGGGGGGGGGGGCTTCTCGAAGCACCTAGCAGCTTGGGAGTCCATCACGACAGACCGCTGGGTGCTTCGGATCATATCCAGAGGCTACGAGATTCCGTTTCTCCATCCCCCTCTCAGACCCAGATTCCTCCCCGATGTCCCACCCGATCAGAGGGAGGCCACAGCTACAGAAATTCGGCAGCTGCTAGAAAAGGAGCAATCCAACACGTCCCCCCAGACCAGTACGGATCGGGCTTTTACTCCAGGTTCTTTGTGCCAAAAAAGATGGGGGACTTAAGGCCAATCCTCGACTTATCTCTCTTGAACCTGGCAATAGCCAAAGAAAAGTTCCGGATGGTCACTCTTCAATCCATTCTCCCCCTTTTGCAGGAGAACGACTGGATATGCTCCATAGACCTCAAGGATGCGTACTACCACATCTTAATGGACAGACGATCCAGGAGGTTTCTCTGCTTCCGGCTAGGAGCCAGTCACTATCAGTTCAAGGTCCTCCCCTTTGGTCTCACCACAGCCCCCAGGGTGTTCACCAAGGTGTTAGCGGTAGCAGCGGCCCACCCTGAGACTCCAGGGAATTCAGGTCTTTCCGTACCTGGGCGACTGGCTCCTGACCGCCCCCACACGGCATCTACTCTGCACAGCCAGGAATTTCTTCCTTCGCTTAGCTGCCCGACTGGGGATCACGATTCACGCTGGGAAGCCCTCCCTGCTCCCGACTCGGGTCATAGAGTTTATCGGAGCCAGGGTAGACACAAACCAGCTCTTAGTTTTCTTAACCCCGGACCGGTTGCGATCCCTAAAATTACATGTGCAGGCCATTCTTCATTGTCCGACCCCTCTGGCGGAACTGGTCCTGAGGGCCCTAGGCTCGATGGCAGCTACCATCAATCTCCTTTCCATGGCATGCCTAAATATGAGAATTCTGCAATGGGCACTCCAAGTCCATTGGTCCTTCCTACGTTTTCCCCTAAGCCATCCTGTCCCTCTCAGCAGGGTTTGCAGGAGTGCCCTCTTATGGTGGCTCCAGTCTCTGGACCTCCAAAAGGGGCGCCCCTTCTCTATGTCCCCTTCCCTAGCCACAGTGACCATGGACGCCTCTCGCCTCGGGTGGGGGGGGGGCATTGTTGCAGCAGAACCGTCCAAGACACATGGAACCAGACGGAGACCTCACTGCATATCAATGCCCTGGAGATGAGGGTGGTGCTGTTAGCTTTGCAAGCACTTCAGAGCCTTCTTCCCGTCGGAACGATTGCAATCCAGACGGACAACATGTCTGTCGTTTGGTATATCCACAAACAAGGGGGAACCAGGTCCTATCCACTTTGTCGAGAGGCCATGAGAGTTTGGGAATGGGCGATTTCCACCAACCGCTTTCTCGTAGCGACGCACATTCCGGGTCGGTCCAACATCCTAGCGGACAGACTAAGTCGCACCATCCTCTCCCTGTACGAGTGGTCTCTGAATCCCAATGTAGCGAAGCAGATCTTCTCCAAATGGAGTCAACCTTGTTGCGATCTTTTCGCCTCTCCTTCAAACACGAAGTGCGACACCTACTTCCCTCTAATTCCCCCACCTGGGGAATCACCAAGAGACGCTCTGGTGCATGCTTGGCCTCCCGGTCTTCTTTATGCTTATCCGCCCCTTCCCCTGATGCTCAAATTTCGGCAGAAAGCCAGAAGGTTGGGGTGCACGATAATCCTCATTGCCCCATTCTGGCCTCGTCAGGCATGGTTCCCTTATCTGTGGTCTCATCTAGTGAATCCTCCCTGGATTCTAGATCCCCGTCCGGATCTGATATCTCACCCCCTGGGCCTACCAACCCCGAACCTGAACAACCTCAAGCTCACAGCTTGGTTGATCCAGTTCCACTGTTAGTTCAGACTCCCGGTATCTCTTCCCAGGTCAAAGCGATCCTAGTGGCGGCCCACAAGCCATCTACTAGGAAGGTTTATCGTAGCAAATGGAAATGTTTTTCTCTTTGGGCTGAACATCAGAACCTAGATCCTTTCACAGTTCCATTACCAGCTGTGCTGGATTTTCTGTCGGGACTGTTTGATAAAGGTGCTAGCTCTTCTGCAGTCAAAGTACAGTTGGCGGGTATCGCTCATTACCACGTTGGATGTGATCTTGGCCCTCTGACTTCATCCAGATTATGTAGGGCCTTCTTAAAGGGCACCTTCCTACTAAGGCCTCCGGTGAAAGAGGTGATCCCTCCTTGGGACTTATCGCTGGTGCTCCAGGCCTTAACAGCTCCTCCCTTTGAGCCTGCTGCCTCGGTAGATCTCAAGTTCTTGTCCTGGAAAATGGCCTTTCTTGTCACTATCACATCTGCAAAAAGGGTTTCGGAGCTTCAAGCCCTTTGTGTCAAGCCTCCGTACTTAATTTTCCACAAGGATAGGGTATTCCTCAGGACCATTTCCTCTTTTCTCCCCAAAATTGCTTCCGAAACTAATATTAATCAGTCTATTAATTTGCCAGTCTTCTTCCCTAATTACCAAAATAAGGGCAAATTCATATTACACTCTTTGGATGTACACAGACAGTTGAGATTTTATCTGCACAGGACAGCCGGTCATAGACGTTCAGATCAGTTATTTGTGTCCTTTGCTAAATCCAGTTTGGGGAAAGCTGTTTCTAAAGTCACACTATCCAGGTGGATTTCTCAGTGTATTCTCTTGGCTTATGAGAGTTCTGACAGGCCTGCTCCTCAGGGAGTCCATGCCCATTCAACTTGGTCTGTTTCTACCTCTGCTGCTTTTCGAGCTAGAGTTTTGTTGGATGACATTTGCTCGGCTGCCACGTGGGCCTCATCTCACACTTTTATAAACCACTACAAGTTAGATCTGGTTTCCAGAGGGAGAGCATCCTTTGGCTCCGCAGTGCTCCGGAACATACTTCCTTGAGGGCCTCCCAAGATTCAGGTAGCTGGCGACTCTGCCCCATAGGTTGATGCACAAATGAAGTTAACTACTTCAGATTAAGAAGTTATGTACTCACCATAACGTTCCATCTGAGTACGTAAACTTCATTTGTCAGCAACCGTCCCTCCCTCTGTCGCCCTCTCCTCTTCGGATGTTTTTGGTGTTCCTGCTTCTCAGTAGGTTGTACCCGGTTTACCCTAGGCAGGTTGCGAGTGCAAGCCTTGTTTTAGGCAAACTCGATCTGAGGTCAGGAAGGGATGGCAGGGAGTTATGGGTAAGGGGGAGGAGCTTGGAGCTCGGATCTTAGCTGCTGGAAACTGCCGGCTCGGATTCGATATGGATCCGATAACCCATAGGTTGCTGACAAATGAAGTTTACCTACTCAGATGGAACGTTACGGTGAGTACATAACTTCTTATTCTGCAGCTACTCTGTCCTCATTTCATGCATTTATTTCTCATTACAGATTGGATTTGACTTCCAGAAGGAGAGTATCCTTTGGTTCCGCGGTGCTCCGGAATATCCTTCCATGAGGGCCACCCATGAGTTTAGTAGCCGGGGACTCTGTCCCACAGGTTGAAGACCAAATGAAGTAAACTACTTCAGATAAAGAAGTTATGTACTCACCATAACGTTCCATCTGAGTAGTTCTACTTAATTTGTCTTCAACCGTCCCTCCCTCCTTCCCCCGGACCTTGGCATATGAACAGCCTACGGGCTGCAGTTGTAGGTCACAAGTATTTTTTCAGGTCAGGTTATCAGTATAAGATTCAGCAAACTCCATCTGGGGGTTGGAAGGTAGTGCTGGTGTATTGTGGGTAAGGGGAGGAGCTTGGTGCTCGGAGCAGATACTAGTAAGGTTGTCTGCTCTGATCCAGTATCCCACAGGCTGAAGAAAAATGAAGTAGAACTACTCGGATGGAACGTTATGGTGAGTACATAACTTCTTTTTTCTTTCTAGCCGTGGAGACAGAGAATTTCATCATATCCTCATTAGGAGGATGTATCCAAAGTCAATTACACTGACATGAACAGTGATGATGTCATATTCATATTAAGGATTAAGTGACTTGAATGCCTTGGTGATGTGGCAAACTCTAGGACCCGAGAGGCAACTGGCTGCTTCCCTGTCTTTGCTCATTCTTGTGCCATACCACGGAGTGAGCTATAAACGGCACAGAGACCTCAACCTCATTACCACAATTAACAGAACATGCTGGAGGGACAGTTCATAACCCAGGGACTGCCCATGCTATGGAACAGACTTCCCATTCATGTCAAGCAGAGCACCTCGCTGACCCTCTTCAAGAAAAATCTTAATGTTTAATGAGTGGATGGGAAACAAAATTCACCCAGGGGATAACTGCAGTGGCTGTACTCGACAGAGGCACTGGGAACTAAGGTCCGGTGGCACTATGCCAGGGCATCCTATGGCTAGGCTTGTAAAGGCCCCAGGGCCATTAGCCTAGTATACACTTATGAACCTATTATCATGGTGAATGGGCTGCTCTTGTAGCCTGAAGGGGATAGTCGCATTACTCTTGACTCTTGTTTGTGGTGATGTTGAAAGAAGCTGTATATGTGGTATGAAATGGGTGTCCTAGTTTGGCTGTGGTGTATATGCCTGCAGCGTTCCTAGGTTTTATGTTTTTTTGTGATTTTTGGAGTACCTGAACATAGGAAGGAGTTATATTTGTTGCTGTGATGTTAGTATGGGTACTGATACCCAGTTTGTGTTAGAGGTTTGCCTCCAATTATAAAATATTTGCTTCTCTCTTATGTACTTATTCTTTGGTAATAGCAAATGATCATCTGCAAGCACGAAAAGTTTATAGACTGCCTCTAGGTGTCTAGTGCTGGAAGGATAGCAACAGAAAGGGGAGATAGACTGAGGACCTATGGTTGATCTAGAGATGGCAGGTGGTGTATGTTACGCACTGTTCTGGAGTTTGGTAACCTTTGGTCTAGTGAGAAATGAGGCGAGAGCTGTATGACATTTAAAGGGACAATGAAGCAGTGCAATAACAGCTCAAATATATATATGTATATATATATATATATATATATATATATATATATATATATATGTATATATATATATATATATATATGTGTGTGTGTGTATATTTTTTAAGGGTACAGTAAATACAGCTACAGGAACATGTAACTTTAGTTCAGTGTAGCACAATGCACTGCAATATTATACTGGCTAATACTTTAGTACTCAGTACAGATCAATAAAGCACAATGCAGTGCAGGCTTTTAAATATCACCTGGGTGGCAGGCATGGGTATTGCTGTACAAAACAAAGTGTTTTAGGAGTTTGCACAACAAACAAGAATATTGCATTGTAATGATCAGTGCAGAGTGAATTACTCTGATTGTGCAACATATATGGATGCCACAGAAACATATATGGATGCAGCACAATAATGCAAAACAGTATAGATATAACTGTCTCCAAGAATTCACACATTGCTTAATGCTGTATGCAAAATGTTCCAAGAATATACAAAGTGGGTGACGCACAATAGACAGAATATTATAGCAGCACTCTATGCTATAAGCATGAGTGCCACATCAGTGTCCTTGAGGCATGTGCAGTACCCTTGGATGCTATAGCAATAAATATAATGCAAGAAATTAGGAGTATTGTAGAAAGGTGTACTGAAGGGTCACAGACTGCAGTACAGCAGTAAACAAGACTGTCTGACACAGCAAGGATTCAATATAAGAGAGCAATCAATACTCTGCAGTTGAGTTACTCAGCAAGGAACAACAATCAGCAAAACTAAATTTAATGTCTCTAGCTAACAGAAGGTGCTCAGACTCCCGTCTATCACAGATGGGCACAACACATGTAGTAATGTGCTAACACTGTAGAACACTTGATCTTAGTGTGGAATTAAATGCCCGTTTAGTACCATCTTTCCAGGGGAGTTGTGTTAGTAATCACAAGAAGTAGGTTCCGCCTGTGAGAAGTTTTTTTTACATGGCTTGTTGCTGGATTCATATCTTTGTTTGGACGTGGAAGGTATGACAGGAATAAATTATCAAGTTAACTAAATAAGAGAGATTATCATACCTCCTGACCTCACATGATAGTATAAATTTATTGTCACTTTATTATTCTTGTTTTTTGTTTAGAAAATGGGCAGTGGGATAGGAATGCCCTCTGAGCACCTAACTTGCATAAAATTTGGAGGACTTCCATTTGTTGCTGGAAAGGTAAGTTTAAATCCAAGTAAATCCTATTCAACTTTCTTTATTGACTACATGTAATATGCGTACTGCTATATAGATGAGATGATTATAAAGTTTAAAAATTAACTTGGTCTTCCATAATCTAATTGCAACAGATATAGCTGTGGCACATGAAGCACTTTGGTACTCCTATTCATAATCTGTTTCAATTTTTTAACTCAGTGATAGAGGGACAAAGCCCTGAGCATGTCCCTCAGCAGTACTCTGGCAATGTGGGTTGATGTAGCAGCCAGAGCTCTGCCCATTTAGTCTTTCCTGGAGATGGGGTAGCAGCATGGTTCTCTACTATACAGACACCAGCAGATTTTGTTTTTTTCAGCAAGAAAGACCAAGGAGTGAAAAAACAGCACTCTCCAAACTGCATGCATGCACTGTAACTGGCATTACAGGATCAGTGTATGGAATTTTGGGAGATGCACATGTCCAGATTGTAGTGGGTTGTAAAGCCAGGACAAGAAAAAAAAAAAAAAAAAACAGGCGCACCAACGATAATTCTGCCATGGTAGTCAAATTATGTAGTTCCCCAGTCTAAAAATAAGATGGCATTTTGGTACTGCCCTGTTCTTGGTTGCTCACCTATAAAGGAGAGTTCACTGATGAGCTTAATGAAAATCATTGCTGCATTGCTCCTCATAAGTGGAGCTTATCCACTAGGATACCCATGCTTCCAGCCAGTATACAGAGTTCAGACTCCTCCTTTATGTGGCATACATCTGCCCTTGGCATGAGTCAATGTGCTAATGTAAAAGAGACATGAACACACTAAAAGCTCCGAACTTTCTTGCTGCTAGTTGTGTATGCAGACTTCTGTCAGAATCCTGTTTAGTCATCCATTTTTGTTGGCCTCAGTGCTGCGACTCTGGTAGATAGGTATCTCATCGGAGACCCTTCTTTTTTCATTATCTTTTTTCCTGAGGAATTTATGGGGAAAAAAAGAAAAGGAAAGTGTGATTATGGGCAATAGTTTCCTTACAAGGAAGTCTACATAATTTGCTTATTTTGTCTTGGAGCTGAACATGATATAAAATGTTGTTCTGTTTGTCAAGCCTTCTCCCCTAAAGTTATCTGGTGTAGACTTAATGCTCTTAAAATTTATCATTTGCATAAACTTCTGCAGATGTTGGCTCACACTGCCATGACCTTAACCACTTCATCCTCCAACACCCCCCCCCCCCGCCCCACTGAAAAAAAATTCAAGATTGATTGAGAGGTGATTGAAAGTTACCAGCCATCCCCCCTTTTTTTGGTCTGAGATGGGTAACACTACCAAGATGCTTTTGCATGCCCCAGACTGGCATCTGCTTCTTCTGAGCCCTCTATCATTGTCACTTTGAAGGCCATTATAAGGAATGTTAAGTGAAAAGAGTGACTCCTAAAAGATTTATTTTGAATGCTGAACTATGGATATTTGTAAACCAGTAGCTATCCCTTTCCTGTTTTGGGACCTTTAGAAGATGGCTCACCACCGTTAGAAGATGCTATTCTAGCTGCTTCCTTTCACTGACTCACAACCGCTAGCCCCCAAAAAGCAAACCTGATCTTGTATAGCTCCTGACACTCATAGGTATCACTTTAAAAACCTTATGACTAATGCAGTCATTTCTCTTGATTCAGACATAGGAGCTAGGTCTTTTCCTTCCAGCAGTCCCATACCTAATGATAAAGACAGTAGAACTTTAGGCAGATGTGGAAATGTTTATGCCTCCACCACTTTATCTTTCAGAGCAATTAACTGTCAAACTTGCATGACAAAATGTCTTCTAGCCATTTGGAATAGGTGGGACTTACTATAGCTAACATTCCTAATGCTAATTGTTAATCTTCTGGACATGCTTCTTTAAGCTACGCCGGTAACTAGATGTACCACTAAATGTGGTTATGTTGTGATGGGATGCTGCTTCAAGAGCAGCTGCTTCTGGTCTTGTCAGAAAGAAATGTCTTGATTTGGGCTTAAGTCATTTCTAACTGATACTGAAGCTCACTTACTTTAATGCTGTCTTAGACAAGGGCTTATTTGGAAATTCTTTTGCAAAAGTTTTCAAAAAGTTCGATCAAAGAGAAAAATTTAAGCAAGGTATATGAAGCTGCTATTTGTCTCTGGTTAAGTTTCAAAAGAATTGCCCAGCTAATCAGCATCCTCCTTTGATAAGCCACGTAAATCCTAGTATCTACTTCTAAATTTAGACATTTCAAAATTTCGACTTTAAGTCGAGACCATAAGATCGAATTTTTTAAACTTAGAAATTTAAAGAAAGAAACAGGCGAACCAAGATCCAGATGGTCACGGTACAGTCTATTCTCCCCTTTCTGTAGAAAGACAACTGGATGTTCTCAATAGACCTTCAGGTGTGTATTACCATATAAAGGTGGACAAACCTTCCAGAAAGTTCCTCCGCGTCCGGCTGGGAGACAGTTATTATCAATTCAGAGTACTGCCCTTTGGTCTCACCACAGCCTCCAGGTTGTTCATCAAGTGCATGGCAGTAGTAGCAGCTCCCTTGAGACTGCAAGGATTCAGAGTGTTTCTGTACTTGGATGACTGTCTCATAACCGCTTTGACCAAGCATCAATTAATGGTAGCCAGAGATTACACCCTCAACATCTGTGCCCACCTGGGGATTACGGATAAACCTAGAAAAGTCCCATCTAACCTCAACAGAATTTAGAATTTATAGGGGTGGTTCTAAATAACCAAATAACAATAGCACCAAGTTGTCCAGAAAGACATCAGAGAATAGTGGTACAAGTTCAAAAGATAATCCACAGAAAAAGGATTCCAGCTCGACTAGTCTTGCAAGCTCTAGGGTCAATGGCAGCTTCTATAACTCTAGTACCATTAGCCAGGTTACATATGAGCATTCTGCAGTGGCTACTAGCTTCCCAGTTGTCTATCCTTCATCAGCTGCTATCAGATCAAGTCCTGATCACCAGTTGTTGCAAAACGGATAATCTTTGGTGAATACATTCTGAATATTCTAAACATATTTTCCATGGTCATCCCTTTTGTTCTTCAGGAGCCCATGGCCATAGTGACCACAGATGCCTCCCATATGGGGTGAGGGGGAATTATCTTGGCAAGACGGTCCAAGGCACTATTTGCACATCAATCTCCTGCAGATAAGAGCAGTGTTTCTTGAGTTGCAGGCCTTTAACTGCTCTTCCTTGGGGGACTATTGCAATTCAGACGGACAATATGTCAGTGATTTGGTACATCAACAAGCAGGGAGGAACCAAGTCTTATCCGCTTTGTTGAGATGCCCTCAGATTTTGGCAGTAGGTGATTTCTTCCACTTTCTAATAGCAATGCACATTCCTGGGAGTTCGTGTGATAGCAGACAAGCTGAGCAAATGTATCCTTCAGCTTCACGAGTGGTCTCTCAATGTAGAAATGGCGAAGTAGATATTCCGTCATTGAGGAGCCTTACTGCGATCCATTTTTCTCCCCCCCCTAAACAACAATTGCACCAATTACTTTGCCCTCATTCCCCCTCCGGGGAAGTCACCCAGAGATGCTCTCCTCCACAGTTGGCCTTCCGGTCTCCTGTATTCCTTTCTCCCAATATCTCTAATTCCAAAATTTTTACAGAAAGCACTCTGGTTGAAAAGCTCAGTAATCCTCATTGCTCCCTTTTGGCCTCAACAGATTTGGTTCCCCTTTCTTTGACCTTCTGATTCAACAACCTTGGATTCTGAACCCAGTACCAGATCTTGTGTCCTATCCTGATGGTCTTGTTCACCCAGACATTTTGAAACTCAAGCTAACTGCATGGTTCCTCCTATTCTATTAGTTGCCAGGCATCTTACTATTTCCTCTCCAGTATGGCAAATCCTTTTGTCTGCTCATAAACCTTCCACTAGAAAGCTATATTTAACTAAGTGGAAGAAATTTACCATTTGGGCTTATGAAGACCAAATTGATACTTTCTCTACTTCAATAGAGCATGTTTTAGATTTTTTAGCCTCTCTGTTCAATGCTGAAGCTTCTTCCACCATCAAACTACAATTGGCTTGCAATTTCTTACTTTCACGACAGTTTAGAAGAATGTTCTTTAGCCTCTGATAGGCTTTCTAAATCATTCCTCAGAGTCACACTTTTATTAAAACCCCCGTTCAAAGATCCCACTCCTCCTTGGGACCTGAACTTAGTACTACAAACAGTAATACATTTCCCCTTTTCTACCCTCTGCAGAATGTGATCTAATGTTTTAACACTGTTTTTGGTAGCCATTACTTCCGCCAGGAGGATTTTGGAGATCCAGGCCTTATTGTCGGAACCTGGTTATCTGATTTTCCGTAAGGATAAGGGTTTTTTTTACAAACAAACTCCTCCTTTCTATCAAAGGGTAGTATCTGAGACTAACATTAATCAGAAAATTAATTTACTGGTTTTCTTCCCAAATCATTCCAGCAAAGAATATGCCTTGCATTTATTGGACATTCATAGTCTATTGTTTCTACCTTCACAGAACTAAAGATATAAGACAATCAAGTCAACTGTTTCTTTTTTCCAGTACAAAGTTGGGTAAACCAGTTAGCAAGACTGCTCTCCAAGTGTTTGAAAGACTGCATTTCATTCATCTATGATCAGAATAAATTAACCCTGCTTAAGCCCATCGAAGCACATTCTAGAAGGTCTGTAGCCACTTCAGCAGTTTTCCACTCTAGAGCTTCAATGGAAGATATATGTGCAGCAGCTACCTGGGCTTCTCCTCGTACCTTTATTACTCATTACAGACTGGGCTTGCTCTCTAGGGGAAGACCATATTTTGGCTCGATGATGCTCAGGAAAATTCTTCCATGTATCCACCCAAGATTTTATCCATCTGTCGAGGATAAAATGAAGATTGACAACATCAGATAAAGAAGGTATGTACTCACCATAACATTCCATCTGTGTTGTCGATCTTCATTTATCCTTGACAGATGGGTTTGGTTCCGATATTGGAACTGACTTGGCTGTTACTACAGGTTGCAACAGCCAAAAAGTCTCAAGCTTCACCGCTACCCAGAATCCATCCCTCTGAATTACCTCAGATCCAGCTTGCAGAAAGTATAGAAACATATTATGCGCACGCACACACACACACATATATATACATATATATTTTATATATATATATATATATATATATATATATATATATATATATATATATATATATTATATATATATGTATATATATAAGCAAGCCAGATGGAATCCTTATCTCCTGTGGCTTGAATAGTCATAATTATTCAAGGATATCATGATCCGCTCCATCAAAAAAATCTTTAAAGGTCGGGGGATGGAAGGGACGGAAGCTATCTTCATTTATCCTCTACTTCCCTCCCTTCCATCCCCCAACCTTTAAAGATTTTTTTGGTGGAGCGGATCATGATATCCTTGAATAATTGACTATTCAAGCACAGGAGATAAGATTTCATCTACTTTACTTTTTTTTTTTTTGTATTACTTGATTGCCTTCGATTTGTATGTTGTGATTTGTTTCTTTACACTGTTTTTTTACTTGTATTCTGCATTTACTTGCATATTAAAACGTGGAAAGAGACCACAGCTGTGTCAAATTAGAACAATATTAGTCACAAAGAAGATAGAACATGTCAATTAAGGTTAATTATCTGTGAATAGAGGATGGAGCTGAGAACTAAACCTTCTATTTAAGAGCAAAATAAAACATTTCAGAGTTTTACTGGAAAAGCTCTCCCAGACTGCTATAACTTGCTGTGAGGGAAAGGTTAGTTTCCTTTTGTTTTCTTGTATTTATATTTAATATAGTTTTCTATACTACTTAATATATTTTTTAATAGATGATGTTATGTGATCCTATCTCACCTACATTCTGACTGATGGGTTCGGAGCCGATCCTCGGCTCCGACTCGGCACGCTTATGCCAAAGAGCGAAGTCTCTTATTGGCTGAGCTTACTATATCCCAGGATGCACCACTACCAGTCCCCCAGATCTCGTTTGCCGCTAACAAGCAAAGACGTGGTCTCGAGCTTGGCTGAGCTAAGTAGGGTTTTTTCTCTTACTTTCCTGTCAGGAATTCCTTTAAAATTCAACAAAAAGCTGTTTTAACAGCTATATCGTATTTTTGTGTATGATTGAAGTGTTTTCTGTGGAAAAACTTTGTGTAGTGATTGCGTTTGTCTGACTGGAGGTTCCATTTGGGTTGAAGGGCCTTCCCTTGTCAGCCGTTGTCTGTCGAGTTCCTTTTTATTTTAAAGGTTCTTGTATTCCTTGGTCATACCTTTCTATTTGTGACAGTTCTTGATTCAAAGAAAATAATCTCTCTGTGAAAGTTAGTGTGTCTTGTATTTTACTGGTTATACACTGATTTGGTTGCCATTATGTCACAGGCTCCTAGGCCTTCAGGGTTTAAAAAGTGCACTGGAGCCTTCAGGGTTTAAAAAGTGCACTAAGTGCAGTTTTAAAATGTCGATCACAGATGATCACTCTCTCTGTGTGTACTGTTTGGGCGCCAAACATTTGCAGGAGTCCTGTAGCGTCTGTCACGCTTTTTCCTCGAGGGTCCTCCAAGAGAGGAAAAATAAACTTATTCTAAAAGGCCTTATTAAACCATCATTTGAAGAGGCATTAGCTTCCTCTCCTTCTCCTGCTAGAAAGAAAAGGGCGTCGGCTCCGACCAGTCCGTCGGAACCGACCGCCAAAAGACATAGGCAGGCTTCTCCTTCGGCTCCACGGACTTGGGCCGAGGCGAACGGTCTGCCTCGATGCCTCCAGCCTCGACTCCTCTGGGTTCGAGCCGGCGGCTGGGGCATCGAGGCGGGTCACCTTCATCGGCTCCACTGATCTCGGAGCCGATGAAGGTTGTCCGCTCAGACACTTCCTCCTCGGCGCCGAAGCCCTCGCACCGATAGAAATTGGTTTGGACACTTCGGCCGATAATTGTCGAGTCGATTCGAGCCGGTCCCCTAGTCCCTTGGAGCCGTTGGAGAGGCCTACTCGGACCCATTCGGTCTCTTCCAGGTCATCAAGGATGTCAGATTCGGACATAGACAGGGTGCTCCAAAGACTGTTCCAGTCCCCAGTCTTTCAGAAATTTGTTTCGGCTCCGACCCACTTGGCTTCGAGCCGATAGCCCATTCCATTGCCATTCCTCCTCCGACCGCCGGCTCCGTGGAGCAGGTGCTGATGGAGCCAGTGGAGATCCTAGGGTCGGCTCCGACCCTTATTCCAACCCGGCCTTCGGGTCCGAGTTTAGCACGGACTTCTTCGGCCGGACCGGGGTGACGTTTGGGGCCAATGTTGTCGGTTCCAAGCCACCCTCTCGGTGCTTGCCGCGGGACTTCCGTCTGCTATCATGGCTCGGAGACCGGACCTCCCAGGATTCTGGGGTCCGGCCTTCAGAGCTATGAGGAGTGCCTTGGCCAAGTCTTCTTCGGCCATCTCTATGGCTTTACCGGCACCTTCCCTGGGCATGGAGACTGGGTCTTTGGCAGTTCCCCTGTCTCTAGGCAGCGGAGCCCTGGGGCCTGAGGTTACCCCCACTGGGGGTTCCCCTCCTCCTGAGGGTCTTTGGAGTTGTCTTGGAGGAGCCCCCAAGGAAGAGATCGTGCAAGAGGAAGCACGTGGACTCCCCCGACGAGTCTCTTACATCGGACACTGATCTTGATATTGCGGAGGGGTCCCCAAAGTCGTCCTCGGATGATGTCTCATTTGCAGACATTCTAGAGATCCTTAAGCAACGAGGCGGCTGGAATTCCAAACCCCCTCCGCTGATGAGTCGGTGTTCCTCAAGGCCTTGGGCTCAGCCCTCCGCCTCCTGGGTGTCTCCGCCCTTGACGAGCTCCTGGATTTGGTTTGTCGGAGCGGGTGGGAACATCCAGATACGGTGGAACCAGTGCCTTCTGGCCCTAACAAATTTTTGTCTGCCCGACCGGAGAAGGATTTCTTAACGAAGGCGTGGCTGTAGATGCCATGGTAGTGGCATCTGCTACCCAGCAGGACGTGGCAGAGGCTTCAACGTCCGTCCATCCTCCTAATAAGGAGTCTAGGAGCATGGACCGTGCGGAAGCGCACCCTGACTTCAGCGGCCTTTACTCTGAGGTCCCTGAATTATTTGGCACATTTCACCAGACTACAGAGGGATCTGGTCAAGGAGCTCTCAGACTCCCTCTCAGGTAACCTACCTGAGCAGCTAGCCCAGTTGGTTAGCTCTCAGTTGGCTATCCTCACCTCGATTTCTAACTCGTCCATGAGGCTCATTTCATATGTGGTCGAAGGGGCGGGCAGAGCGGCAGGCACAGGCGTGGCTCTACGGAGACAAGCCTGGCTCCATTTGTGTCATTTCGCGGAGGCCTTCAAGTCTTCCTTTGCCGACGCTCCCTTTGATGGGTCCTCTTTGTTTGGACCCAAGGTAAAAGACACTCTTACCCGCTGTGAGCAAGAGGGAAAGACTTTATCTGCCGTAGGAGCACGTTATTCCACTCCCTTTCGGCCTTATCCCAAGGCTAAAGAGGAGGGAAGATGTGGTTCCGCAAATCACAGAAATTCTTTCCTCAACAGCAGGAAGATTCCCCTTCCAGAGGCAGAGGACGGGGAAATTTTTCTGGGAGACGCTGTCCCAGAGGCGGCAGAGGCCCCCGCAACACTGGAGACCGCGAGTCCTTTCGTGGCTCTTCAGCCTCCCACACTCCATGAGGGATTGCCCGGCTGTGCTGCTCCGGAGCCAGTCAGGTGCCGTTTTGCCAAGCACCTAAAGGCCTGGGAGTCTATTACTCAGGACAGATGGGTGCTTCGGATTATTGCCGGAGGTTACACCATTCCCTTCACACACTCACCCCCACCGTCCAAGAAAATCCCGGACCCGCCACCCAGTCAAAGGGAAATTGCAGCCGTAGAAGCTTCAAAGCTGCTAGAAAAAGGAGTCATCCAACCGGTCCCCACAGACCAGATCGGATCCGGAAATTACTCAAGGTTCTTTTTAGTGCCAAAAAAGACAGGGGACCTGAGACCCATTTTGGATCTCAGCAAACTAAACCAGTCCGTCATGAAGTCCAAATTCCGAATGGTCACTTTACAATCCATTCTCCCATTGTTGGAGAAAGATGTTTGGATGTGCTCCATAGATCTCAAGGGCGCCTATTATCACATACCGATACATCAGGCGTCCAGGAGGTATCTGTGCTTCAGCCTGGGAGACAGTCATTTCCAATTTTGTGCACTGCCCTTTGGTCTCACCACAGCCCCAGGGTGTTCACCAAGTGTTTGGCAGTAGTGACTGCTCACCTGAGGAGTCTCGGATTCCAAGTGTTTCCCTATCTGGACGACTGGCTCCTGACTGCCACCACCAGGCATCTACTACTAGAGAACCTACAAGCCACCATCTCCTGGGTGCTTCCTGGGAATTACATTCAACTGGTCAAAGTCTGTCTTGCTGCCTTCTCAGCGCATAAGATTCATAGGAGCAGAGATAGACTCAAAATTAATGCGAATCTTCCTTCCTACCGAAAGGATACAAACATTACAAGGTCAAGTCCGAGCCCTGCTTCTAAGATCCAAAGCCCCAGCCAGGATGGTCCTGCAACTTTTAGGTTCAATGTCTGCCACGGTTCTCCTAGTTCCTCTGGCAAGATTGCACATGAGGATTCTTCAGTGGATCGACACAATGGTCTTTTCAGGATCTCCCCCTCAATCATCACATACTGATTACAGAAACGTGCAAACGGGACCTCCGCTGGTGGCTTCTGCCATCCAATCTGAATCAGGGAAGACCTTTTGTTATACCCTCCGGTGGCCACCTTGACAACGGATGCCTCCCAGACAGGGGTGGGGGGCATTGTCTGGGCAGGTCAGTTCAGGGTTCTTGGCTTCCAAACGAAACATTTCTCCATATCAATGTGTTGGAAATGAGGGCTGTACTTCTGTCCCTACAAGCCCTCCACAAGTTTCTCCCTCAAGGCATTATCGCTATCCACACAGACAACATGTCGGTGGTCTGGTATCTAAACAAACAAGGAGGGACCAGATCTTACCCCTTTGCAGAGAGGCCATGAGGGTGTGGGAATGGGCAGTGGCTACCAACCGCTTCCTGGTAGCGACCCACATTCCAGGAAAATCCAATGTATTGGCAGACAGACTGAGCAGGACTATTCTCTCTCCTCACGAGTGGTCCCTGAGCGAAACAGTAGCAGCTCAGATTTTCAAAAGATGGGGATTCCGTGCTGCGACCTGTTTGCAACACCACAAAACACGAAGTGCAAAAGGTTCTTTTCCTTGACCCTGCGTCAAGGGGAGGCAGCTACGGATGCTCTAGTCCAACCTTGGCCAACAGGACTGCTTTATGCTTTCCCTCCAGTTCCACTCCTCCCCAAAGTCATCCAGAAAGCTTCCCAATTGGGGTCCACAATGATTCTAATTGCTCCGTACTGGCCTCGTCAGGTATGGTTCCCCTACCTACAGAAATATACTCTGGACGGTCCTTGGTTTTTGGATCTAACTCCGGACCTTCTGGTTCATCAGATGGGGCAACAGCACCAGTCCCTTCACACTTTGAAATTAACAGCTTGGTTCCTCCACTTCAGACTTTAGTCAGAAATCACACCTTGGACCCGGAAGTTATTCACATTTTATCTTCAGCCCACAAACCCACCACTAAGAAATTGTATCACAGTAAGTGGAAGAGGTTTGCTATCTGGGCTCAACTCAGAGGCTTAGACCCTATTACTGCCCCGATACCAGAGGTCTTGAAATTTTTAACATCCTTGTTTAATCAAGGATCTTCAGTCTCTACTATTAAAGTCCAACTAGCAGCTATCTCCAAATTTCACGAATCCATAGACCCACCATTGATGAGCAGCAGATTATGTAAAACTTTCATGAAAGGTGCTGTGCTTTTAAGACCCCCAGTTTTTCATCCTGCGCCTCCGTGGGATCTTGATTTGGTACGTCGTGCCTTAACATCTTCCCCTTTTGAACCGGCTGCTACATGTGAGTTGAAATATCTGTCTTGGAAAACTGCCTTCTTAATTGCAATTACCTCTGCAAGAAGAGTTTCAGAACTTCAAGCCCTATCTATCAAACCACCGTACTTGATTTTTCATAAGGATAGAGTATCACTTAGGCCTAATCCATCTTTTGTTCCAAAAGTTTGTTCTAATCTCTGTCTCCAACAATCTCTAGAGCTACCAGTTTTCTTTCCAAAATTTTCAAACAAAGCGAATACACCTTGCATACATTGGATGTTCACAGGCAATTGCTTCTATCTAGACAGGACTCAACAAATTCGAAAAACAGATCAATTGTTTGTGTCCTTTTCAGATAATAAACTGGGTAAAACCATCACTAAAGCTACTATTGCCAAATGGATTAGAGATTGCATAACTCGGGCTTATTCCTCTTCAAATAAGCAACTTACAACATCTGTCAAAGCTCACTCTACTAGAGCTATGACTACCTCTATTGCATTTCATTCCAAGCTCGCTATTTCTGAGATTTGTGCTGCGGCTACTTGGTCCAACCCGCACACTTTCATTTCCCACTATAAATTGGATGTGGCATCTAAAGGGCGAGCATCATTTGGTTCCACGGTACTCAGGAGTGTTTTCCAGTGAGCCACCCAGGATTTAGGTGCTAGGGACGCTGTCCTATCAGTCAGAATGTAGGCGAGATAGGATCACATAACATCTTTTAGTTATGTACTCACCATAACTTCAGATGTTTGGGATCCATCTCTACATTCCTAATACCCACCCTCCTTCCCCTGCCTTGGAGATCAGAAGAGATTGAGCGGTTTGAGTTCTACTGTTTTTATCTTGTATCATCTGTCGATGTTATATAAGCAGTGCATGCGTGTGTGCATGTATGCGGACAAACTAGATCTGGGGGACTGGTAGTGGTGCATCCTGGGATATAGTAAGCTCAGCCAATAAGAGACTTCGCTCTTTGGCATAAGCGTGCCGAGTCGGAGCCGAGGGATCGGCTCCGAACCCATCAGTCAGAATGTAGGCGAGATGGATCCCAAACATCTGAAGTTATGGTGAGTACATAACTAAAAGTTTTTCAGTATTTGTGTTTTTTAAACGCTAATATATTGAGTAATTTTATTTTAGTGAACAAAACAGAGTAAGTTTTACAATTCATCTAGAGCCCTATACATTTTTTATACCAACATGTATTATAGGGTTTGGACCTATATTTGAATTTAAACCTAGTTTTATATTGCAGTTTGATTACTGGTAGAGATGGTTTAAGATGTAAGAAATGGGCATTTGTTTGGTTTTTTATTATAGTTAATGCAATTTTATGATATACAAGTATTTTAGTTTCTAAGCGCATAGATGCACTTTTACATATGTGAGTCATTTTAGTACCACGTATATGTAATTTAATATAGACGTCCTTTAGAACGAACAATATTTCAGAGCGCCTGTATAACTTGAACACACAAATACAGAGGAGGATAATTAAAATAATTTAAAGCCAAACATCTATTGAGTGTCATTAGAGATGTTTTTGTTCAGGGAAAACAGTTGAGTGTTATATAAAGCACCAACTTAGACAAGTCACAATGCAAATTGTTGAAACGACCGAAAACGAGAAGTTCTGTTGACACTATGTCCATTTTTGGTCAACATCCGGTATTTTCAACTGTACACCATCATTGATTCATTAGTATGAGTATTTTATGGACGAACAAGTATGGCACACTTAAGCAAGGGTCATGAAATAAGAACGTTCATTCCAATTTTTTTTTTTTTTTTTTTTTTTTTTTTTTATTTAGGTTTTTATTTTCAGTATTTACACATCAGATTTTTGTAATCTGAATTATAATAGACTTTTAGTACTAGGTACTGAGACCACACCATTTCCAAATTGAAGAATTAGCTATGAGTCAATAGAATTAAGTTTCTAATTTGAAGTGTGTTGTTATTGGTTGTTGCTTACTATTTGAATCCAGTTGTATGTGTTGTTTAATGTGATCTGAAGAAGCGTGCATTCAGCACGCGAAAGCGCTTATCCTTCTTGTTTTTATGCTGATTTCTGAATAAAAGAAGATTGTTTTTCTCACTTCTCGTGGTGTGCCCTATGGTATTTTACTTGGATATATTTTCTTGTATTTTGTAATACTTTATTGCTGCCTTGTATTTTGTATGTTGTGATTTGTTTTCTTTCCACTGTGATTTATTTGTATTATGCTTTTAATTGCATGTTACAGCAAGGACAGAGACCACATCTGTCTCTCTTGTGTCGCACAGAAATTTTGCCCACACTTGACCCCCTGGTGTTGTGTTCTTAAATTCAACTGTTTTTCTAAATGTCTGCCCCTTACATTAATTTGAGCACATATCTCCTTCCCTCTCCCCTTTCATTGGCTGTTGTAAGCGCAAAATTATCATTTTGTGAAATCAATCCCCTTCAGCTTTTTAAATTTATTGGCCATTCCACTGTATTCTGTAGAATCAGAATGCAAAGTGCCTACCCCCTTTCAGTCAACCTTTCTCTTTTAAAATTAGTGGCTCTCCACTTAGACAGCTAAAGCTGTCTAAGTGGAGAGCCACTTAGACAGCTAAAGCTTATGTTTTCCCCTCTTTTATATCTAGCTATTTAGTGCACACTGCAGTGCTTAGGATATTGACCATCTTTTTCCATTTTATCTTTAAAATCTGTAACCTCTATCACAAGACCACCAATTATTGGAGAGCCCACACTTTGCTTCTCATTAGTCATCTTGGGATTAGTGCTTCTGTGTTCCTGTTGATGAGAGGAGCACAGGGACATTTCCTGGAGAATGCTGATCACCAGAAAGCCTAATAAATGCTTCATAGGTGACAGCTTGGAATATGTGCTTATATTATGCTCCTGGTGAGTGAAGGAGCAGTGTGAATTGATTCCTGACTCTTTCTGGTTGGGCAGCGAGTGTTTGTGCTTGACATTACTGATTGGTCTGGTTGCTATTCAAGACATCTACCAGGAAAAGGCTACAATAAGCCTATAGACCTGTACATCTGGGACAAGACTGTGGATCATCACACAAGCTGTTCCTGGCTTCTCATCTTCAGATTGGTGCTAATGTTTTGCTTCTGGTGAGAGAAGAAGCATTGTATCTCAGTAGAGTGAAGCTGTGGTGAGAATAGTAGTAGTAGTACTAACCAGGCAGTAGCCATTCGTGCAACGTCCCCATTTTCTTTATTCTTGACAAGCTAAGTCTTTGTTTTCAGTAAGTACTGCTTGATTTGTTTTGAACTTCAGAATATCTGTCTAAATACTTCATCCTAAAATTGTCGAGGTCTACTTATTAGTTTCCTCTCAACTGTTTTGCGGTGCCCTGCCCTGTATAGACACAGACACCTTGAGTGACATTTTTTGTGTAAAAGCACAATTGAAATTTCACCAATACCTAGTTGCACACAGGACAACTAGTTTGCAGTGACCAGCACTGTACCCAGAGGTGCAAACTGGGTACTCCTGACATCGCTTTATATTCTCACTACAACTGTTTAATCAATAAAAGGGTCTGTTGCCATGGATGTGAACTTTCCAACCATCTCCGTTACCAGCTTGGTGGATATGGGCATCCTGAGGCAATGTAGAAATTTCCTAGTGTTTACTGACCAGTTAATTCTCAAACAAACTGATGTGGTACGTGATAAATGTATTTACACAATGTCACTGGAGGCAAATCTCTCACATAAAAGTACTCCTAATGTCAATAAGGTTGTCAGTATTACATGCACTGCACCCATCATGCACAATTCAAAGCAGACATATAGACCCATGTATGCTGAGACACTTAAATGTAGCCTTCCTAAACCCCTAAGACTACCTAGATGAAGTACACATAACAAATACCCTCAGTGGCCCTGAATGCACTCTTTCAAAACAAACACCTACATAAACACACAGTCGCATCTCATGGAACCTCTACTTCTAAGCCCAGAATGCAAGCCACTACACAATCCAGTATTGTAGTCATTGGAAACTGCATTGTGTGACACTGATGTCCCTCTCACCAGGCTGAGTAAGGAGAAAGTCACGGTCAGTTGCTTATCAGAGGCTAGGATCTGCCACATTACGCACACACTCAGGTCATTGGACTACAAGTACCAGTATGAGTCAGTCCTAGTCCATGTGGGTGTAAATGATCTGAGATGCACCTCCCTAGACTATTTGGAGAGACATCATGGAGCTCTCGGAATGTGTGTCCCAGGCTGGTATGAACCTGGCATTGAGCAGCATTTTACCATGTCCAAGGATGATGCCACAATACGAACAAAAGATGAGTGACTTTAATAACTGGCTTAGTTTCTGGTGTCATTCTAAGGGGTTGCAATATTTGTCAGCATGGAAGGAGATGGTCAACAGACTATACTGCTTTGCCAGGGATGGTCTGCACCTCTCCCCTTTAGGCTTTCGAATACTAGATAAAACATCTTCTCCCATAGTGCCTTTTTTAGACGATGCCAAACTGAAAGTGCTTACGACATAGCAAATCAAAACTAAGAAAGTGCTAGGAGTCTAAACAAAAAAAAACTCCACTCCATAGAAGTTCTCTTCACCCTAGAGAATGCTGATGTCTATGCGGTCACTGAGACATGGTTAAAGCCACAGAGAGCATACTGACCGTGAAAGATTGTAATACATCTGAAGTAGTTTACTTCATTTGATCTTCAACCTGTGGGGTTACGGATCCGAGATGGCAACTTTTGCTAGCATCAGCTCCAAGCCCCAAACTCCTCCCCTTACCCATAATACACCTGCACAGCCTTCCATCCCCAGATGTCGTTTGCTGCGATTTGATTCACATAGTGTCTTCTGAGCTCCAGCTAGCAGTGGGTTATTAAACTTTCTGTGAGTAGGAACATTTTTCTTTTTTTCATCAGGTTAGGTTAGCGTAGGTACCCCTTCTCCCATCCCATCGCTTTGGCGTCAAGTGTTAGTGTTTTTAGGTAGAGTAGTTTGTTCTGTGGTGCCCCCCCCCCTCAGTGTTTTCTATAGACTAGTGTGTGTGTGTCTGTGTGTCTGTGTGTCTGTGTGTCTGTGTGTCTGTGTGTCTGTGTGTCTGTGTGTCTGTGTGTCTGTGTGTGTGTGTGTAATCTCTTGGAAAGTATTTGCCTATCCTTTTTCATGGCTTTTTCTCTTTCACATGGCTGAAAAGCTTGTTTTTAAGCGCTGCACAGAGTGTGGCCATAAGCTATCCCCAGCAGATGGCCACACTCTTGTGTTTTGTGCTTGGGTGTGGCCCACCTTAGTGTGGATTGTAGCATTTGTGTGGGCTTCAACCCCAGCACCCTAAAGGATAGGAAGGCCAAGTTGGCCCTCAAAGATCTTCTTCCTTCCTCCGACTCTTTCCTCGTCCTTGGCTTCAGTCACAGCGGCTGCCTCTCCCTCTGGCTTCTCCCTCCCTTCCAGGCTAGGACTCAAACTCCTGTACCTAAAGCCTGTAGTAGCAGAGCAGAAGAGAGGTAGAGAAAGGGAGAGAGAGTCGAAGATGAGGGGAAAAGAGGAAGAGGTCCCCCGACCTCGCTTCACCCAGCAAAACTCCACGGACCCATGACTCCCCTCGGCTCTGATCTCCAAGATTCTCCCCAGAGCCAGAAGAGCCACGTCCAGCTTCTCGGGCCTCGGTACCTTGACCCGCCAGGTCAGAGTCCTTGGCCTAGTTACGGTCAACCCGCTCCTTGTCTGATATGGATCTGGATAAGATGAGGCGCTTTATCTGTACACAGATCCAGATGGGTGTCTTGCCAGTCCCCCCTCCCTCTGGAGGGGGGAGCTTGCTTCCTTTCAACCCATTTCACCTTTTCCGATCCAACCTTCGGCTTCAGAGTACTTGGATCTGAGGTTGACTTTGGTCAGGGGGTTGGCACCGACGGTACCCGTTTCCTCAACGCCGACAGCTGCCTGGAGCATTTCGAATCCGACCAGCTTGGATCCGAACCACTCTCGGACCCGGAGCTTGCGTGTCGTATCTGAGGGAGTGGAACCTTTTCCATCGGCTCCGACTTTGTCGGGCAAGGTTCCCTCCCTCCCTCTGAGCTCCGTCCACATAGGCCGGCCTCCTTATTTGTTTCCCTGGAGGTTCGCTGTCCTTCGGCGTCCAATGTGGTAGAAAGGGTCCTCTCTGTCTGATTGAGACCCCTGACCGCCCCCTCGGCTCTGTCTATGGTCCCCATTGCCTTACCAGAGGAACAGCCTGTGCTTGAAGAACCCCAGACGGTTCCCCCTGAGGAACAAATGGCTTGTAAGCACCCTCCTCCCAGAGAGCCCTACCGGAGATGTTCTTCGCAAGCAAAAGGAGGCACTTGGAATCCCCCCCCCCCCCCCGAGTCCCTCACCAAGGACACAGATTTAGATGATGGAGAGGGTTCCCCAAGATCACCTCCCGAGGATGTCTCCTTTGGAGACATCATGGAGATCCTGCGCCGGAAGGGAGATTGGTCTTCCCCCAAACCCTCTTCTGATGAGTCTGTATTCCTGGAGGTTTTCGGCACGGGCCCGTCTACTTCCTTGGGTGTCCCCTCCCGTGGATCCCTTGGTGGATTTGGTCACCTCGCTTGCATGGAAGGAACTGGACACCATAGAGCCTATCCCAAAATGACCCAATAAAATCTTAAGCCCCCCATTGATAGACCATCCTGGAATAAGTGCTCCCCCGTGGATGTCATGGTGGTCGCAGCAGCCACTAAGAAGGGGAGTGCCCAGGGGAGTTCCTCGCTCCACCCTCCTGACCGAGAGTCATGGATGATGGGCCACCTAGGGAAGCGGGTGTCCGCTTCAGCTACCTTTCAATTAGGGTGCTGAATTATTTGGCCCATGTCACTAGACTCCAACGCGACCTAGTAAAGGAGCTGGAGGAGTCTCCACCCAAGCCCATGTCGCAGGAGGATAAGGCTTCGTTTTCCATGAGGATGGCCACTCTGAAAGCGATATCTAATATGTCCATGCGACTCCTATCCCATGCTACGGAAGGAGAGGCTAGGTCCAGCATGTCCATGAGGCGTAATACCTGGCTCAAGTTATGTCATTTTTCCGAACCATTCAGGGTGTCATATGCTAATGCCCCTTATGACGGTTCTACACTCTTCGATAAGACTGTCAAGGAGACATTAGTCCAGAGTGAGAAAGACGGGAAGACACTGCCGTCGGGATCTGCTTCTCTAACCCTCAAAGGTCCTTTTCTCGAAACCAGAGAGGGCAAAAGATATGGTTCTGAAAGTCTCAGTGTTCCCGAAACACTCGGGTCTCCTCTTCCCCCAGAGGTAGAGGAGGACATAATGGATGCCGGCCCAGAGGCAAAGGGGGGTCTGTGGAACTTCGGGTCTCGAGAATGTTTCTCTGACAGACCCAGGCAGCAACCCTAAGGGGTTGCCCGACTGCTCTACTCTGGAGGCAGTCTGGAGACAATTGTCCTTGCACCCAGCGGCATGAGCGTCCATAACAGTGGACGGCTGGGTGCTTCAAATCATATCCAGAGGATACTTTATCCCCTTCATGGGTTTCCCCATATCTCCCATACACCTCCCGGACGTACCACCCACGCAAAGGGAGGCAGCAGCACAGGAAATTTCCAAGCTGCTGGTAAAACAAGTCATTGAAACCATCCCCCCAGATCAGTCTGGATCGGGCTTCTAATCCAGGTTCTTTTTGGTGCCAAAGAAAATGGGGGACTTAAGGCCCATTCTGGACCTCTGTACCCTGAACCTGTCAGTTGCCAAAGAGAAGTTCCTGATGGTCACGCTACAGTCCATCATGCCATACCTGCAAGAGAGCGACTGGATGTGCTCGTTAGATCTCCAGGATGCGTACTATCACATAAAACTGCACAGAAGCTCCAGGAGGTTATATCTCCACTGGTTGCTTTCTCAACGCAATGCACATTACCTGACTGTCCAACATTCTAGCGGACAGGCTGTCGGACCATTCTGATATCATACAAGTGGTCTCTGAATCTGTCAGTAGCGGAACAGATCTTCAGCGAGTGGGGTCAACCTTGCTGCGATCTCTTCACATCTCCTTCCAACGTTAAGTGCAGCAAGTTTTTTGCTATGAACCCCCTGCCGGGGGAGTTCCCCCAGAGACGCTCTAATTCATGCTTGGCCTACCAGTCTTCTGTATGCTTACCTGCCAGTACCTCTCTTTCCAAGGTTTCTGCAGAAAGCTCGTTGACTGGGGAGCAAAGTTGTCCTCATTGCCCCATTCTGGCCTCGTCAGGTATGGTTTTCCTTCCTTTGGTCTCGACTTCTGGCTCCACCTTGGATCCTAGATCCAATTCAGGTTTTAATTTTGCACCCTTCGGGGGTGCCTCATCCGAGTCTGGACAGTCTGAAGCTCACAGCGTGGCTGCTCCAGTTCCCGTGATTGCGTAGACTCCCGGACTATCCTCTTCAGTTAGATCTGTTTTGGTAGCTGCTCATAAGTCCTCGACCAGAAAGGTTTATCGCAGCAAGTGGAAACGTTTTTCTTTCCAGGCCTCTCAAAGGAGTTTAGACCGTTTCATGGCCCCATTTCCACTATCCTTGATTTTCTAGCTGATATTTTCCAGCTTGCCGCTAGTTCTGCTGTCAAATTTCAATTGGCTGCCATTTCTCATTTTATAGAAGGATACAGTCTCCAGGGTCGCTATTGCTAGATGGATTTCTTCATGCATCCTGCAGGTATACAAGGAAAGAGGCACGTCTCCTCCAGGTCAGATAAAAGCTCATTCCACTAGGTCCATGGCTACTTCTGTGTAGAGCGTCTTTGGATGATATTTGTTCTGCATATACCTGGTCCTCCTCTCATACATTTATTTCTCATTACAAATTGGATTTGACTTCCAGGAGAGCATCCTTTGGTTCTGTGGTGCTCTGGAATATCCTTCCATGAGAGCCTCCCAGGAGTTTAGTAGCTGGGGACTCTGTCCCACAGCTTGAAGATCAAATGAAGTAAACTACTTCAGATAAAGAAGTTATGTACTCACCGTAACATTCCATCCGAGTAGTTGTACCTCATTTGTCTTCAACCGTCCATCCCTCCTTGGCGCATGATCAGCCTACGGGCTGCAGTATAGGTCACAAGTATATTTATCAGGTTGGGTTCTCAATATAAGATCAGCAAACTCTATCTGAGGATGGAAGGCTGTGAAGGTGAATTATGGGAAAGGGGGGGGTCTGGAGCTCAGAGCTGATGCTAGCAAAAGTTGCCAGCTCTGATCCGATACAGATCCGTAACCCCACAGGTTGAAGACAAATTAAGTACAACTACTCAGATGGAACGTTATGGTGAGTACATAACTTTTTTTTCCACACATTTAGACCAGTTACTACACCGACAGGGAATAAAGGTTTAGGTGTCTTGAGTTACATCAGAAATAAATTATACCTCGAGTCTGGTCAAACAGGACAATGCACTTGAGCTGCACCATATTCAGATTACCATAGGCAAAATCCATGATGGATAGCGAACTGGCTGACAGGCAGGACCCAGGAAGTTATAATTGGGGAGTATACTTCTACAAAGAGACCAGTCGCAAGTGAAGTCCCTCAGGGATCAGTCCTTGAACCACTCCTTTTTGGCATTTACTTCTGTGAAATCTGGGCCAATCTCAGTGGTCTCTGGTTGACTAAATTTGCAGATTGCAAATTAGGAGCAGTCATTGAATCCCACGCTGACAAAAATGTTCTTCAGGAAGGGCTGACACAGACACACAACTGGTGTTAGAGCTGTGGACTAAAACATAATTCAATGAAATACATAATGGTATCCTTTGGGAAGTCATCCACCTCTGGTAATTATCATATTGACAACACACCTGTTAGAGTTGACCCAGTAGTCAGGGACTTGGTGACGCACACAGACAATAATCTAGCCTTTGACCATCACGTGTCTATAGTAGTGAGGAATTCATTCTATATTGCTGAACTTATAAACAAACGTATGGTGTCTAGGTCCAAGGAAGTCATTGTTCCACTGTATTCGACATTCATCAGACCTGTCATTGAGTACAGTGCCTCCTTTGGTATGTACCTAACTGGGCATGTCCAACAAATGGAACATCCACAGAGGTTCCTCACTAAAAGATTACAGGGCATAAATAAAATGTCCTCCCTGTCCTTGTATTCTGTCTCCTACAGGCTGTTGAGGGGGGATTGATGCCTGGCATACAAGGCATTGTCAGACTCCACTCTGATGGACCTCCTGCATATTAGCAAATCGAACAGCACCAGAATTACCTGTTCTAAAGACTTAAACCTTGCCTGTGATAAATAGGACCTGCTGGAGAGACAGGTATGTATCCCAGAGACTACCTCATCTCTGGAACAGGCTCCCTATCCATGTGAAGAAGCAGAGTTCCTCTGTAACCCAATTCAAATGCATCTTTGACATTTGGATGGGGAATAGGATATTCATACTTGGCTTGGCACCTATGTCTCTAATGTACACAGGCAACATATAAATGGTTCATCTCCCAGGCTTCTGCTTGTAAATGGCTCATCTCCCAAACACCTGCTTACACTTATCAAGGGTATCAGAACTTTTTAGAGAATTGGGATGCATGGCTATGCTTAAAAATGCCCTTGTGGTGATTAGCCTAGTAAACACCTATGAACCTGTGTCAAAACAGACTATTTTCCAAATAGCTGTCCTAGGCTATTACCTTTTGTTATAATCACACCACCAAAGTATTCCAGGTAAGGTCAAGTCCCAATCTACCGGGGCCTTGGCTTCATCTTCGGCTTTGTGGAAAGGGTTGGATTCTTGAAGCAGCAACTTGGTCCTCTGTTCATAAGTTTACAAGGCATTTTAGACTTGATTCCTTCTCAAAGTCTAGACCAGGCTTTGCTAGGACAATTCTCCAGGGACTTCTGGACCCTTCTCCTTCCACCTCTCAAGTGAAGTAAGCTATGGTAATCTACCCATATAGCTAAGGCTACTGCAGTAATGATCAGTATGATAAACGTAGTACAGTTTACCTTAACAGTAGACGTTTCAATGCTCACTGCACTGATAACTGCTACCTCCCTCCTCCTTCCCCCTTGTTTTTTGGTGCGTTTATGCCAGGGTGTGGACATTGTTTCTCGCATTGTCCTTTCAGGGCTCTGCCTCCCTCTCTCCATTGGTATGAAAGCTTTGTAAGGCTTGGCACCCAAACCTGTCTTTTAAGTCAGCTCAGCTCAAGCTGAATAATGGTTTGGATGCATTGAAGGCTCCCTGAACCTTTGGAGGCTGGCTGACTGGATGTTATATCCTTTGCAAGATATAACCTATATAACTAAGGCTTTTATTGCAGCAGTGATCATTCAAACCTCTACTGTTGTGGTAAGTTTACTTACACATATTTGAAGTATGAAAGTACAGTTGTGTATGTGTTGACATATGACACGCAGGTTAACGTCTGACTCAAAGGAGTTTTTTTTGTTTGTTTGTTTTGCATTTAAAAGCTGAGTTTAGGATCTGGAACAGGTATAGAATAATGTGTCTGCAGTGCAAAAAAGTAAGTTATAGAAAAAATATCTGTGACAGAATTGTTTTAACTATCCAAGCCCGTATTCATTTTTCTTGCTAGAAGATTTTATTAAATATATAGTTCATGACACAGGCATCGTGTTTAAACCCTTGTTTGTTCCCTACTCTTACTGTGTACCTAAGGAAGCTTTGATCAGCACCTTGGAATATGGACTATTTCTTTTTTCACTTTTGTAACTTGCATCTAGATTTTTACCCCATGATTTGACCTCATTCATGTTAATTTTATGACACCATCTTAGTACTTCAACCAGATTAGGGTTTAAATTACTGTTGGTCATTCAGCTGCACCTTATTTGCATCTAGATTTTTACTGCATGATGTTGTCCCTTTCATTCTTCCTCACTGATGGGTTATAAATCTGATCCTTGGATCTGACTCGACCAGATTTTCCAGACTTTAGATCCCAGTCTCGAGCTCCTCCCTCTTCCCATAATCCACTACACTACCTCTAACTCTTCAAATCTCATTTGTCGAGAGCAGTGACAAGAGTTTTTTTTTTTTTCTTGGTCTCGTTCGAGAATATTGGTGTCTGGATTCCTTTAAATTCCTTTCAGCTAAGTCATTTGTTTAATTTTCTATTACTAATTATCTTTCCGTTTATCCTCCCCTCCCTAAGTTTTTCTGCAGACGTTAGGTGAAAAAAATTCTGTTTTTCCCTTCCATGTGCTTTCTTCTGGCCTTGGAACTTTGTAGTATTTTCATTTTATTTTTTTCTTGTGTGAGGTCTCTCACTGTCTTTCTTTTTGTACAGTCCTTATGACAAAAAATGGGTTTTTAATGCGGTTCAGATTGTGGGCATGACTTCTCCTATTCTGACTAACACAATAGTTTGCCTGGTTCCTTTTTCCTGCCCATTCAACTCTGGCATTGACTTTGTCTTCTTCTTTCCAAGACTCTTGTAGCATTGTCTCCACAGAAAGAGTTTCTGCTGCTCTGTTCTGGCTGGGATTGCGTGTTGTCCTACTTGTCAACTTTCCCCGTCCGAGTACTGTCCCTGTTACCTTTATTGTCCCATTTGCTCTAGCAATCTTAGACTAGAATCGAGGGTTTGTGGCAAACTTGCCTTGCACTTCCAGTTTCCTGGGGCTTTGAACTTGCTTCTTGCATCTCAGGCCACTCGCATATCGCTGTAGTTTTCTAGGCAATGGAGCTGTTGAATGGTGTGGACTTTTAGTTAGACCTGGTAGGATTTAACCCTTAGTTTTTGGCAGGCTATCAGGTGAGCTTGTGGCTTTCATTGTACCCCTCTTGTAACCGGCCTATGGTTCCTTTAAGGCTACCACCACCACCAAAGTAGTACGGATTCATTTTTTTATACGATAGTCTTTATTCATTCATTATTGTTTCTTGTTTCTCACTCCAAGTTTGCTGTGTCTCAGTATAAGAGATTCTTCTATAATGTTCTTTGTGGAAAGTGGCATCGTAGATCAGTGTCTTGCCCTCCCTGCTGTATAGTTTCTCACAGGGTCCAGCTTAATGAGTTATGCTAGCATCACTTGAAAACCCCCTTTATCTCATCAGTTCTGAGTCTGGTTTGGGAGGAAAAGGTATGGCTTTCTCCTTGACTGTGGAGGTTCAGTTTTAGTGAGTCTGTCGAGTTGTATCACCTTGGTAAGAAACCATAAGGATAGTTGATGTGGTTGCTGGTGTCAGACCTTCTCTGTCAAATCCCTTGCCTTCATGAGTTGGTGCTAGAGTTCAGCCTGTTGTTCTTAGGCTCCCTGTCCAGTTGTGAGTTGTTGGATGGGGATAGCTCCTTATCTCTGTCTGATACCTCTGCCTTATTTTACATTCTGTTGAACAGTTTGGAATAGCTCTTCATTATCTTTAACATGTTACTGGTTTCTATTAGGGCTCAAACCTCCACTATTTAGAAAAGGAATCACACTCACAAGGATCTTGAATCCAGTGCCTTGGATCTGAGATTCTTAATGGCTCCTTCAGGCCCCCAGCTCTGATCTGACAGGTTCACTCTCGTAAGGATTTTTTCTGTGCTATGTTGGAGGTCATTGGATCCTAAGCCATCAGATCCAAAGCTTTACTGTGAGACACCAGTATCTGACAGCAAGGAGGTTATCTAATCCTAAGCCTTCGGATCTGAATTACAGAAAACTTACTGTGAGGCACAAATTTTTGCACAGCAGCCTTACATTGGAGGTATCTGGAGGCCACCCCCCCCGCAAGTCCTAGGTTTTCTATTGTTTGGATCTGAATGTTTCTTCGATCTGACACCTTTGGGTCCAGAGATGCAACCCTAGCGTCCCATTATTCGGATCCAATGGCTTATTTATTTGTGATCTCGAGCACTGTTAGTTATCTCTAGTCTACAAAATTGCGGTTTGTCAAATTTATGTAAAATCATTGGAGACTGACATGAAACCATGACAGACATTTGAGTTTCAGACTTCATGCAAAACCTGTTATTCTACCAAATTTCTAAGTTTATAAGAGCAGTATTTAAGAATTATCCCTATGTTTGGGCTCTTGTCCCACTTTTAGTTATGGGTTTGCTCAGATTTCTTTCCCCAAGAGGTATGAATACTGCATGTTACAAGACAGATCTGTTGTCCTGGGCCTTTCCTAGCTTTGGCTCTTGCTCTTTACGCACAAAGTTCTGTGTATGTGCTCTGTACCTATCCAGGGTGTACATACAGCATTTAAATATGACTTCTGGGCTCCATTTACTTTTCAACTGTAAGACAGTTATTCCTGTCCTGATCACCGTTCCTTAGTCTCAACACAACCCCCATGGTGTTTATCTAATGCAGGATGGCTGTAGCACTTGCATGAGACTAGTAAGGTCCTGGCTGTTTTGTTTTTTTTTTTTCTTGTATGAATGGCTAGCTTCTCCTGTTATAATCGGGTATGAACTTCTACAAAATATTAGGAATGCAAGGGAGGCCTAATATTCTTTGCCTTTTATCTAGTTGCCTTTTTTTGCATACGAATCTTTCATTTAACTTAGCATTCAATGGGCCCCTGCCTCAGATACTACAGCAGTTCCCATAACATAGCTTGGTTTTCAGGAAATCCTCTGGTATGCCAATGTCAAACCTTCCAGTGATCTTAATCTTTTCTGCGTAAGCCAACAGGTTGAAGACCTTGGGTTTACTCATAGTTCCTTTTAGTATAGTCATTTATCACGTCTCTTTCTCTTCCTTTTGATGTTCTTCGTTTTTCACTGTTGCTGTCATCACATTTGGGTTATCTGCCTGCAGGTAGCCCTCAGCGGGCCTGAATACCAGAGTCTTGGATTCCTGCGTCGGATGCTGTCTCTTCTTCCATGACGCCAGGTTGTCAGGGGTATAAAACATGCAGCTGACGCCATTACATCAGTCTTTCTTGCCACGTGGTGCCCAAAGCAGAAGCAGTTCACAAGTGCCGGTTGGCTGACTCCTGAAATTTTCATTTTCAAGTTTCGGAACCGAAGTCTTCAAAAAAGTTAAGTACCCCGCTGGGAATCCTTTTTCTTGCTCTTAACCGATGTCAGTAAAAGTTAATTGTATTACCTGTGGAAAGTAAATACCTCATAAAGATTTTCATTCATACTGCATTCCTTGCTTAGGCCCAGACCACGACGTCTCGCTGTCAGTTTTGTGCCTTGTTCAACCCCTGAACTATTCATCATCGGGCTATATTTGCAGCAAATTATTTTGGTACTCTGTATAACTATCCAGAAATGGCTTAGGTAAGCCATCCAACTACCGATATTCCGAAAAAACCTAAGGATAAAGACAGAGACAGACCGCATAGATCCAAAACTGCCGACGACGCTTCCGTTAAGCTAGTCGCCAGTCCGCCGGTACTCAGTGAGGTGCTTTTGCAGCCCCTGATACCCTCTACTTTAGATTCGCAGGCCTCTACTGAGACCCATTCGGAGTCCGTTATGCCGCGAGATGCTTCTTCAACTATGGAACCTACGGATGTCTCTACCTTGGATGGGTCCGGAGCCGCTGTGCAGGTACCGGCTTCTGAAGGAGTATTCTGGCCTACAGACGTGTATGTTAAATTGACGCCATCTTCTTCATCCAGGTCTAAAACTCGCAACACGCCTAGAAAACTGACGTCCAAACTGCATGGTCAGACCCATATGCCTAAAAAAACAAATGCTTAGAATGGCTGAAGACCTTATTACTTTAATTAGGGGAAGCCAGCCTTCCCCCTCTAAGAGACCTAGAACTTCTTTTCCTTCCAATTCTTCTGATCAGGAATCTGATATTTCTGTTTCTTCTGTTTACCAGGATTTGCCCTTTTCTACCTATGAGGATTCTGATGCAGTGGTTTCCATTCCCTCTGCTTCCCCTCCAGAAGATTTTTCTTTTGGTGAAACCTTGCATACTCTTAGGGAGCATTTCTGCTGGAAAAGTCAGGATTACTCTGACTCCAAAAAGAGGCTTAGGGAATTCTTACTCCTTCCTCAACACAGACCTTTAGCTATCCCTCCTGTTCTGGGCATTGTAGATGATGCTTTCCTGGAGTCTAGCCTTTCCCCAGACACCTTACCACCAGGTCCCAGTAAACCTGACCGGTGTTAGAGTACCTGACTCTCTCAAGTTCCTTTTCAAGAATCCTGCTGCGGATCCAGAGACCATTTCACAAGGACCAAAGGGCATTAAGGCTACAGCTGCCAAAAATCCTACCCCTTCTGATAGAGATTCTAGAGCCTTGCAAAGATGGGGTAAGAAGGTATGCACGTCTGCTCTTTGGCCATTAGGGCTTTAAATTGCCAGTTTCATATGTTAAAGTACCAGCAGCATATTATGGGACTACTTAAACTGAAAATGATGATTCCTGACTGTGCTGAACACAGAATTACATGATTTAATGCATTCTGCAAAACAAGTTGGTAAACATACTTTGCAATGTGGTTTTGACTCTAGAACCATCTTGCAGGGCTGCTGTCACTGGGTCTCTACTTAGAAGGCATGCTTGGCTTAAGGAGCAAAACTTGCCAGATCATGTTAAAGCTAAATTACTGGATGCTCCCTTAAACCAAGACCGCCTGTTTGGTAACAAAGCAGAAGTCCTCAAAAAGATGGAGAAAAAAGCTAAATCTATACAAATTGTTAAAGAATTTCTGCAAGTACAGCCTCCCAGATTTAGTAGGCATTGGCCTTCAAAGAATTGGTCCTTTCCAGTCTCTTCCAGGCCTTCTCAGTCCAAACCCAGGAACATCAGACCACCTAGGTTACGGTCTCAGGCTATGCACAGGCCTAAGCAATGGGGGGGGGGGCTCCCACTTCCAAAGCAGGGAGTAGTAAGGCACCCCCATATGGAAAAATGGCACAATGACTTAACCTTAACTCTTCCAAGCCCTGCTCAACTGCCTGCTCCATTAGGAGAAAAGCTCGCCCTGCATGCAAAAAACTGGGAACTCATTACCCAAGACAAATGGGTTTTGAATATAGTTTCCCAAGAATACAGATTCTACTTCCACACCCTACCAACCCCAAACGGTTGGCCAAACCTATCTCCAAATCAGTGGGCAGAGGCCCAACAGCAGGCTGTCTCTCTCTTCTAAGTATCAGTGCTATTCAACCTGTTCCAGCAGAAGAAAGGGGACAAGATTTTTATTCAAGACTTTTCCTGGTGCCCAGAAAAGACAGCTCCTGACATCCTATCCTGGACCTCTCTATTCTAATTACCTTTTTGGTAATTCCAACATTCAAAATGCTAACACTTCAACAGCTGCTTCCTATGCTAGGCGAAGATGCCTGGTTGGCAACCTCAGACTTAAAGGAAGCTTACCTGCACATTCCAATAAGGGAATCTTGCAGGAAATACCTACGCTTCAGGGCAGGCTGCATGTACTATCAGTTCTCTGCACTTCCCTTTGGCTTATCTACTGCACCCAGGGTATTCACAAAGTGTCTAGCTCCAGCCATTGCATTTTGCAGACAGAAAAATATTCAAATATACCCATACTTGGATGATTGTCTGATTCAGGCAGAGAGCCAGGACTTGCTATTAAAACATCTGGCATTCGTAAAGAAACTTCTAACCTCACTGGGGTATACCATAAAGGAAAAGAAATCTCACTTAGTACCCTGCCAGCAGATTATATTCCTGGGAGCAAGCTTGAACACAACTTCCCAGATGGCTTTCCTCACTCCAGAGAAACAAGTTTATTTGACAACCTACTTCAAACTACAGGCCACAGTACATAACAGAAATGTTCCACTACATAACAGAAATGTTCCACAAGGGCCTATCCTTCTCGTCAATTAAAATTCATGCCTCTGCCATTTCAGCACATTATAATACTGAACCACCCCTCTTCTCTCACCCCCTGCTAAAGCAATTCCTCAGAGGGGCCAAAAATTTAAGACCCCCCAGGAGAGGCCCTACTCCAGCCTAGGACCTTAACTTTGTATTGGAAAAGCTCACTTTCCCTCCTTTTGAGCCAGCTGCAACTGCAGAGTTGAAATTCCTTTCTTGGAAAACAGCCTTCCTTCTAGCCATCACTTCAGCAAGAAGAGTGTCTGAATTACAGGCCCTCATGGCAGTGGAGCCCTTCATTATCTTCCATGCAGACAGGGTTTCCATCAGGATCAATCCTTCCTTTATGCCCAAGGTGGTGTCTAGTGTGGCTCTTACTCCAGTCCATTCATTTGCCTACCTTTTTTCCAGAATCCACAAAACAAAGGAGAATGAATACTGCACTCTTTGGATGTGCACAGACAACTTGGATTTTATTTGGACAGGACTAAGCCTCTCAGAAAATCTGAACAGCTACTAGTTGGCTTTGCGGCAGAGGGGAAGGCCATTTCAAAACGAGCCATTTCTAAATGGATAGCCTATTGCATTCATTTCTGCTATAAGCACCATGGAAAACCTACCCCACAGGGGATAAGATCATTCCACCAGGGCTGCATCCATCTCTACAGCCTTTCTCAGAGGTGTCCCTACCAGGGACATCCTAGAAGCTGCTACCTGGAGCTCTGTACATACCTTCACCAAGCATTACCACATGCCTATTTTTTTCTAAATCCAGAGCTGGTTTTGCCACTGCAGTCTTGCAGGGCTTAATAGCTGGCCCTACTGCTCTCCAACTTCCTCCCTTCCTTAGCTTTGGGAATCTACCCAAATGTGATGACTGCAACAGTGAAACACGAAGAACATAGTACAATTGTGTACACTTACCATAAATGTAGATGTTCGAGTGTATTCACTGTTGCAGTCCTGGTTACCCTCCCTCCAGCCCCCTGACTTCTCTTGGCTCTACCTTTCCTTCTTCTTTGGTGTATTTGCTTTTTGATGGAGGGGTGCCATAACATATAATTGCTTCCCATTGTGGGGGCACCTGACATCTGGGGCAAGAAAAACTGATGTAATGGCTTCGGCTGCATGTTTTATACCCCTGATGACCTGACGTCATGGAAGAAGATACAGCATCTGACGCAGGAATCCCCAGACTCAGGCTGAGGGCTACCTGCAGGCAGATAACCCAAATGTGATGACTGCAACAATGAATACACTCTTAACATCTACATTTACGGTAAGTGTATACACCTGTACTTTTTTCATCTTAACACACCCATCAGAGATTCTGGACCTCTGCCTAGATCCATGGTAGATTAAGTAGCTCCTTTTCCATGCCTTCTAGCCAACTGCTTGGTTTCTCATATTGCTGTGATACTGCTTTGACCCAGCCTTGCTTCCCCTGACATTATTTGGTTTCCCAGAAGTATTCTACTAAGAGAGCTTATAGAAGCCTGTGGAAAACATTACCCATATAGGCTTCCTATCAGAACATCAAACCTTTGTCAGTTAATACTTCTGGCATCCTTTCCTTCCTAGCCCACCCACTTTAAAGGAGAATGTGACTTCTGTTAACCACTATATTGATTTTCACTCTGGAAACGAATTCCCTTCCTTGATAACCCTACAGATTATGTGAAGCTTCCCGGAAGGGAAATTTACTGCTTAGTCATCCTATGTAAAATCCTTCCTTCCCTTAGGATCTCAGTTATTCTTCAGGGAGTGACTCTGATACCTTTGTACCAACAAACATCTGTGACATGAAATTCCCATAATGGAGAACACTCCTCTTCTTCACTTTACATTGGCAAAACACATTCAGAATTTCAAGTCTGTTTTGCCAAGCTAGCTTACTTTATTTTTCATAGTGTGTCCCTCCGGACCAGTCCCCCTTTAATAACCAAAGTGGCCACAGAGGCCAACATTAACAATACATACAATTACCTATTATCATTCACTATTGTATACGTATGGCTATCTCGTGTCACTCCTGCTTCGTGCTCTTATACTAGCACAGCAATAGGGTATTCCTCCACCAAAGGTCACAGCACTACCAAAATCTTTCCGAAAAGCAAAACAAAAAGTGCGGACAACCATCCGGTCATATAAAGACTTTAATAAAATCCGAAAAATGATAAAATGTGCGAGTGCTTTCGGGCAAAGCCTTTCTTCAGGCATTTAGATTAAGCAGTCTCCAAGGTTACCCAGTCCTAATGGATTTCTGACCATATTTTCACTGATTTATTCCCAAAATGGTTAAACATTTCCTTGTTTCCCTAGAGTCCAATCTGCCAGATTTATGCTACGACATCCACCTTTCTCCCAAAGCTTCTACCGTTGGTGCTGCAGTCACTGGGTCAGAGACTTGTCCCTTTATGACAAATTACAAGTTGGGCATTGCCTCCAGAAATAAAGCTTCCTTTGGTTCGACAGTGCTCAGACACATCCTTGTTTGAGAGTATTCCAAGAGTTACGTTGCTGGGATTCTGATCCATCAGTGACCTTTCTGTATCCATGGAAACAACATTTTTGTGGTCCTGCACTGCAACCTTCCCTTTTAGAATGCGCTACCATTAGACTTTAATTGTATAAAATTTTTTCTTTTATACTTCTCTCTGTAAGGGAACTCCTTTTCAACTTCCAGACTGTGCAAGTGTTTTTGCAAGGAATCATGCTACTTATACCTCCTTTGAGAGACCCTTTTCCCCTTCGGATTTCATGAATATCCTTTAGGGACTACAACACGAGCCCTTCAACTAGTAACGTTTGGATTATGAAATTTATTAAGAAAAAAATTTACTTTTGGAAGCAATTCTCTAGACAGGCAAATTTCGTTATTTTTAGGCCTTGTTTGCGCACGCGCACACACACACACATATATAATATAATATATATATATATATATATATATATATATATATATATATATATATATATACACACACACACACACACATATATCATCAGCCTCATGTTAACTGTCGCCAACTCTCTCGATTCAGTGCCACACTCCTGCCTTCTTCAACACTCATGCCTGACTGTCGCAGATCTTCTTTCACACAATCCATCCACCTCTTTCCTGGACGTCCTCGCTTCCACTTACCTTCTTTCTGTCTGTCCCAAGTCTTCCTCACCAGATTGTCTTATGCTTTTCTACACATGTGCCCAAACCACCGTAATCTGTTCTCGCTGATCTTTTCTGCAATTGGAGCTACTTTGGCTTCTGCTCTTATGACCTCATTTCTTCGTCTGTCCCACAGTGTGCATCCTATGACATTTCTCAGGCACTTCATTCCCATCACCTCTAGCTTCAACTGTTCTGCCTTTACTAACCAGGTTTCTGTACCATACAGTAGTACTGGTCACACCACTGTCTTGCACACCTCACTTTTCAGCTTCTTTGGCTTTCTTCTATCATAGACTAGACCTGATACTCTGTGCCAGTTGGCAACAGCCCCTCTGCTTCTAGCTTTGATATCTTCATTCAAACTACCCTTCTTCTCAACTACTTCTCCCAGATACTTGAAGTTGTTTACCTATTCCACTATCTTCCGTTCTGTCTCCATTCTCAGCTTCTTCTGATTTCCCCAATTGCTGCCATTACCACTGTCTTATCTGTGCGTAGTTACATCCCATGTACCTTCAGATTTGCATTCCATTCTCCTATCCTTTGCTGAAGTTCTAGCTCAGAAGTCTGCCTGTATTGCCACATCATCTGCATGCAGCAGCTTTGTTGATCTTTCCCCTCCAACCTGTTTGCTAATGTAGTCCATCACTACTATGAACAGCGGTGGGTTCAGTGCTGAACCCTTATGTACACCCACACTCACTGGGAACCCCTCTGTGAGGCCGAACACTGTTCTTATTTGAGTCAGTGGGTCCTTGTACATAGCCTGCATTAATTCTACCAATGTTTCTGGGACTTCAAACCACTGCAGCACTGCCCAGATCAGCTTTCTTGGGACCTTGTCATATAATTTCTCCATGTCTAGGAATGCCCAGTTGGACTGTCTCCTCATCTCTAGCTTCTTCTCAAGTATCTGTCTCAATGCAAGCATCAGGTCAGTTGTGCTGCATCTTGATCTGAATCCAAACTGCTCATCTCCCATCTTACATTCTACGTATCCATTTATCAATCACCCTCTCCAGAACTTTCATGCAATGTGATAGGAGTTTGATGCCTCTGTACTGCCCACAGTTGTGGATGCCCCCTTTGTTTTTATACACTGGCACGAGTATGCTTATTCTCCAGTCATCTGGGATATGCCTTTCTCTTCACATTGCTGTTACCCTCAGGAGCCATTTCTCTCCGATCTCTCCCAGCATCTTTATCGTATCTGCTGTGACCTCATCTGAGCCTGCTGCTTTCCCTGACTTCATCTTACTTAGTGCTGTTCTTACTTCTTCCAGGGTGGGCTGCTCCTCTTCTCTCATTGTAGGCTTTTTCTGGGGCAGTACAGCTTCTGTGCGGTTTTTCTTCATTTAGAAGCAGCTGGAAATACTCCTTCCATCTGCCTTTGATGTCCTCTGGGCTGGTGAGCAGGTTGTTGTTGGCATCCGTTATGAAGGGTGTCTGACTATCTTCATTTTTCTGTCTTTGCCTTGCAACCTGATATAGTTTCTTTGTGCCTCTTGCTGAGTCGCTTTCCAGAGGTTGGTACAGTGTCTCCGATGCCCTATTCTTTGCTATTTCAACTTCTTTCTTAGCTTCTTTGTTAGCCAACCAATAGTCCTTCCTAGCCTAGTCAGTCTTTTCTGTCTCCCACTTCTTCCTGCACTTTTTTTTCTTTTGATAACTTCCTGGACTTCTGCATTCCACAACCAGCTTTCCTTATATACCTTATTTCCATACCTGGCTTGGCCATATATATTTTTTGTAGTCCTAACACATGCTGTTTTTAGGCACTGCCATTCGTCTTCAACTCCACCTATTTCCTCCTCTTCTTGGGGTGCTAGAGCCCTGAGTAATTTCTTGAACTGTTGTACATTCTCTCCAGTCAACTTCTAGGTCTTCAGCATGGTCTCTGACCTTAGAGCCTTCTATGACCACTGCTTGCAACTGATTGTGGCAACTAGTGGCTTATGTTGTGGGCTGACTATTTCATTGGGTATGACTTTGCAATCATGTTGTCCTGCTTTATCTAGTAGGTCCTGCAACTGATGTATGAATGCACTCTCTTCCTCACTATCACAACCCTGCTGTGAGGCATAGGCTGAGATTATGACTACTGCCCTATCATTACACTCGAGTCTGACTGCCATGAGACTGTCATTAATTCTGATGATATCCCTTACTGCCTTCTGAAGCCTCTCTCTCTCTCAATTCCTACACCATTTTGTAGCCTGCACATCACCCGAGTAGTAGATTCTGGATCCCAAGCCAAGTGGCTTTGCTGCTCTGCCCTTCCATCTAGTCTCCTGGATACATAGGATGTCCAGCCTCCACCATATCATCATGTTATCCACTTCCAAGCTGCATCCTGTCAGTGAACTTGCATTAAGCGTAGCAATTCTCAGTTAATGTTTGGCAAGTTGGTTGGTTTTACATCCAGCTTTTACTCAACAGAGCTATCCCAGGTAACCCACGCTGGGCAACTAGACACTGGCCAGCCAGTAACTTATTGACCCAGGGCTGCTGGGTTTTTTATAACAGGCACACACTGGCCAATAGGGGCACATGTACCCCTCCCACCGTTAGCACTGGTCACTGGCATGGGTTAGAGGAGGCTGGGTCCTCAACCCACTTATCACTGGTAACTACCCATGCCCATTTTTGGCGACATTAGTCAACATGACAGAATCACCTAGAGCCATATTTTACACCATCGAGTGGCTAACCCTGCCACGGTGCACAGTCTGTGATCCATGTTCACCTATTTTGAGGATACTGCTCACTACAGTAGATGCCCAAAGCGGTTGGTCTGTACAACTCTTCCCCCTATAGTGCACCATGTAGAGTCTGTGCTGCTGCCCACAGCTCTGTTCATTTGCGAGTTTGAGATGGAAACACTCAGCATGTTTTTCGGACCTTGGAGAAACCCCATGGAGACGCAGGGAGAACACACAAACTCCAAACAGGCATTGGTCGGAGGTCAGGATCGAATCTTGTGCATGGGAGGTGAAGGCCTTAACCACTAAGCCATCTGGTATCAATTATTTCTCTCCCTCTCTCTCTATATATATATATATATATATATATATGTCTTTAGAATGTGAGAGGAAACTAATGATATTACCAATATAAGAGGTTGTCAATTTTTGACATAGAATCTTACTACATCGCAGCCTATTTGTGAGGCTCTTATCACCTCCAAAATAACAGAATTGGAAGGAAATTATTAGGATTGGAAACAGTCAGACGGGATAAACTGCAAGATAGGGAGGGAAGTGGAAATAGTTGAGAAATAATACACCTTGAGTAAAAAGAGAAGGGAGCTGGTGGAAATTTGAATTAAACCCAATCAGCCTGTAAAAAAACAAAATATGATACAAAGATCAGAAGTATAACATGCTAGAAGGGAAGCATAATTTTGGGAACAAGTGAGAAATGGTGGAAGTCTGACGTGAAGAGATACAAAAACAGTTCAATATAAACCATAGGAAGTGGTTTCAATACAAAAATGTATAGAGAAAACTACGGCCAAGAAATTAACAAGAAAAAGATGGGGAAAACCCCAGGTAATGTAAATGTTATTAGAAGCAAGAACAAAGTCTGTGTGTAGTGGAAGATTGGTAAGCAGACTTTGCAAAGCACTGGCAGAAAATAAGATGTTGGGCCAGATTCAAAAAAGCCTACGCTAAGTGTACGTGATGCATTTAAAAACATTATCACATTTTGTGTGCTTTCTAGTCACTCAGAAAGATTACACTAAGTGTACATGTAGTCTACAGTTTGTGGTAACCTTTATGAATCCCTGTCGGTATTTAAAGCTGCAAGAATATCAGTAGGAAAACTAAAATTAGGAGGAAGAAGGTGTGAGTTATGTCTGCTTACTCAGAACAGTGTACACTTAGTGTAAGCATTATTGAATCCTGGGGAATGAAGTAAAAAGGAAAAATAATACAGACAATGGGGGAAGGGGTACTTCTAGAGAAAGGAGGCCTAGACCCTAAAAAAATATGTGAAACTCCCTTATAAAGCAACTAAATCCAGGAAATGCTGCATCGTTTGGTGATAGTCAGACGTTTATAGACTTTTTGATTTGTAGGAGGATGCTTGTTTTGGCATGGGGGAAAAAGGCACATTTTATTTATTTATTGATTGACATTTGATTACCAGGAATGTCCACCTGAGTTGAAGCCTGTTTTCAGAGTAGTACCATTTTACTGACTGATGCATATAGGACAGGTAGCTTTTGAACCACAGAAGGGTGGGCTGAGATCTAATGAGGACATTTGAAGAAGATTGCTGTGATAAACTGTCAAAGACTTTAGACAAGTAATCTGAAGGCAGAATAGCAGGCAAAATTGTCAAACTCTGGTGAACATATGCCTTAGTAATGATCCTTTCAAGCTGATGTTTGTCATTTCTTTGCCAATAAAACTAATTCCAGTGACTCAGAAATTGTCTGAGGGGCTTCAGATGTCAGTTGTGTATTCAAGAGTGCAGGTTATAACATTTAGTTGCTATATAGCAATAAGCAGCCCATTTCTTTTGCTTATTTTTAGCAGTTATTCCTTATTCTAGATTTTTATAGCAATTTTATTGTATACTGCATACTTGTACTGTATTTCATAGCTATTGGCTCAATGCTGGTTTTCTGCTGTGATAAACATTTCTGTAGTGTGTTCTGACTAAAGCTCCCCACCCTCCCTCCCTATTGGCATCTAGCTGGCCTTGCAGTTGCCCTCCCGTACTCTAAATTTGATCTTGGACACTCCTCCCAGTCTAGTGTCATTGGCTCATTCTACCTAATACAGAGAGAACATCTGAGAAGGCCAGCCCACTTGTTTATTTCCGTCTGTTCCTCCTTTCTCCCATTCTAAACAAAAAAAAAATTGCCTGAATCTCCTTGTGTTCTGACTGCTTCTCAAACATTTTGGAAATAGAGTATATTTTAGTGCATTTATTAAAACTGTATTTGCCTTAATATTGCTACAACTCAAGTTCTCTAGGTTGCACTGCATCTGAATTGTTTGTGTTGTTTTAGCCGCTTTTCTGTATATATAGACTTTTTTGTATATGTAGACTAGCTACTTATTCTACTGTATTACTGCCTCTTAAATCGTTTTTCAGTTGTGCACTTGCCTTGCTTCACTTAAAAAGTTTTAAATTGCTAATTTTGTAGAGTTTTAATTGCATTTACCGTTTAGGGACGACACACTCAAGTGCATTAGCCTTTTCAGTGTTCATTTACTGTATTATTGTGGACAGCTGCAGTGGTGCAACGGTTAGCATTGTCGCCTCACAGCAAGAGGCTCTCCGGTTCGATCTTCGGCTGGGGTGTCTTCTGTGGGGAGTCTGCAAGTCCTCCCTGTGGTCATGTGGGTTTCCTCCGGGTGCTCCGGTTTCCTCCCACATCCCCAAAGACATATGCTGTAAGTGGATTGGACACGCCAAAATTGGCCCTAGGCATGAGTGCGTGCGTGTGTGTGTGTGCCTTCTGTGGAAGGTTGGGCGCCGGGCTGGCAACTCAACACTGAAAAACTCCACTGCCAATCATAAGCGGACAAGGTGATCTGCTGTGGCAACCCCTAACCGTGAAAAGCCGAAAGAGAGAGATTTACTGTATTATTGCATTGTTTAGACTGTTTAACCAACAACAAAAAAACCAAAAAAATACTATCTTGTTTGCTTGTTTCCCACCTTTCCTAGCTAGTATAGTCCAGATCCCAGGCTTTGCTGGCTTCAGCACTTTATTTTCTGTGTTCAGAGCTATCCAGACCTTGCTGTGGTAGAGAGAAGTCCTACTGCTTACCAGTGGGGAGTGGTGAGCTTTGTACTGCCTATCTAACACTAGAGGAGTGGTTTCCAGCTATGAAAATGTAATTGTATTAGCCATTTTGGGCTGATTTCTATCCCTTTCAACTTTCTGGCTTAAAAACGTGCGTTTGTGCATTTTTCGCATCGTGCATCACTGCAGGGCTATGGTTAAACTATTCTAGGTGCCAGAAAGTCTTCTGTTCAAATTTTCCCTTAGAACTATCTGGTTTCTCAGTAGTAGCATTAAAATCTGAACCCCTGTGAATAGCACTTGCTCTAGAACCTGCTGGAAATCACTAGGAAGCCTTAAACTGATACAAGCATTCAACTCTCCTTGTTAATAAGGAGAAATTAATTATAGACACTAAACAGCCTATAATTGCAAAGTACCTTGCAAAGGTAAGGGAAAACAGTTCTTGTACTTTACAAAAAAGCATCTAAACAGGCATGTCCAAGGGTCAACTTCCGGTGATTTCTCCTGTCCACCTGGTGAATCTGGGCATACTGGGGCAATGCAGCAACTGCCTCATGTACACAGACAACCCTCTCCTCCTACCACCCAACACCACAACCCATGAGAGATGCACTTACATAGCCAAACTGGAAGCAAAGCTCTCTCCAGCCAAGATTGTGCTAGACAGTCAAGAGGAGAAGGTTAACACCTGCACTACACCTCAAGCAACACATAGCCCTTCAAAACAGTATACATGCATTTGAGAGAACGGCAGAAGGCCGATCAGAAAATGCTCGACTGCAGTTCAGTGAATTTGCATAATTGCGAATACAATGTAACCGAAACGCAAAATATCCCCCCTTTTTGACCCATGGTAGCACTTGTTTAGGTGGTAGAGCGGTCGGAATTGTTGAATTCTGTGTTTTGTTCGACATTCCGACCATTTGGCGGGGGTGGGGGGGGGGATTCGACATTTCCGGTCGAGGTTACGCCGGATCGAGGAAAGGTATTTCGCTCAAATGCATGTATTCCCTTCAAAACCCACACCATCAACACCCACACATAACAACACTAAACACACATAAGCGGAGGCCCTTAACATTAACCTGCCCAAGCAACAAGGACCTCCGAAGCTGAAATTCAAACAAACACCAGTCACAACCAAAGTGTCACATAGCTCACAACACCAGTGTGCCACCCAACAACAGCCCCTAAGGCAAGAAAATATGCCAACACTTTAGTTATAGGTGACTCTATAGTCAGGCACACTGATGTCCCACTCACCAGGCTGAACAAGGAGTAAATTACAGTCAGCTGCCTGTCTGGTGCCAGGATCTGCCACATAACGCATGCACTCAAGTCACTCCACAAGTACAAATACGACTCTGTCATTGCCCATGTTGGAGTGAGTGACTTGAGACGTACCTCACTGGACTACGTGAAAAAAGACATGGAAGAGCTCTCGGATCATGTGGTCTAGGCAGGTATGACCCTAGCCCTGAGTAGCATCCTGCCTTTGCCCAGAATGATACCACAGTATAAGGACAAAATGATTGGCTTCAACAACTGGCTAAGCTTCTGGTGTCATTCAAAGGGGATTCAGTACCTGTCTGCCTGGGACGACATGATCGACAAACCACGATGCTTTGCCAGAGATGGTCTGCATCTGTCGCCCCTGGGATTCAGGTTACTGGCTAAAGCTCTTGCCACCCCATAGTGCCTTTTTTTAGGCAAGATTCAAAGGACAAAGCCACTACCGTAACTGATATGCTACTCAATGCTAGCAGTCTAAACCACAGAATGCACTCTCTCAAGGCACTCCTAAAAATGGAGAACATCGATATCTGTGCAGTAACTGAGACCTGGTTCAAGGCTCCTGAGAGCACCCCTGCAATACCAGGTTACAACTATTACCACACTTTTTCGCTACCAAACCAAGATCGAAACACCAAAGGTGGATGAGTGTCCATATTCACCAAGGATATACACACCTCCAGGCTAGTTGCCCAACAGAATGCATCTGAAATTCTCCAGGTGCAATTAACACTAGGTAAGACTGCAGTCCACATTGTAGCTTGCTACAGATCCCCCACCATGCCCAAAGATTCCCACTACATCTTTCTAAACATAGTGGAAAATATTAAGATACAACCAAACACCCTAATACTGGGTGATTTCAACTACCCTGCCATTAACTGGGAAAACAACTCAGGTACCAACACCTTTTTCTCAACGGTTCTTGGAATTCATAAATTCAAATACCCTGGATCAACTAATCTATTTTCCCACCAGGGGCTCCAAAATCCTAGACTTGGTTATTACCAACATGGGAGATAGATGCTTCACACCAGTGGTCACCCCCTCATTGGTCAGGTCTGACCATAAGCTAATCACCCTTTACATCCACATCCTACCCCCCCCCAGTAAGGAAACATCTGTAAAAAAAAAAAAAAAAAAAAAAAAAAATGACCAACCTCATGACACCTATGCAGATGGGAGCTGAAAGTTCGACTGCTGAATCCTACACTAAGGCACTGTACGAGCACATCCACTTGTGCATAAATCGTGCCATCCCAAATAGAACCAAGATGCTTTCCTCCAAAAAAAGGAAGCCAATTTGGTGGTCCCTTGCCATAAACAAACTGTACAACAGAAGGAAGAAACTGTTGCAGAAAAGAGGAAAATCCCAGGATGCAAAAAACTCCCTTACCAGCCTCTGTAAGAAGCTAAGATACCTCATAAAATCCTCCAAACCTATTTACGAAAATAAAATTGCCAAAGATTCCAAAGGCAACCACAAGGCATTCTATATGTCAAGAATCTAAATGGCAATGCTCAGATCTGCACTGAGCTACAACAGAATGGCATTAAATATACTGATTCCAAGGATATTGCCAATATCTTGGCAGATTGATTTAGTGCCATCTTCACCCCCCTCTCACTCCCTAAAGGGCCCATCTCAATACCAGAAGATTGCCAAATTCTGGTAATCACGGCCACACAGGTAGAAACCACACTCTCCAAAGCTAAGAATACAGCATCCATGGGACCAGATGACATCCCGAGCTGTGTACTACATGAACTACAAAATGAACTGGCACCTCACCTAAGTGTTATGTTTAATCATAGCCTCACCTCAGGCTTCGTGCCCACTGAGTGGTGCACAGCTACAGTTATCCCACTCCACGAGGGGGGGATCCACCTTGGATCCTGGGAACTACCATCCTATCAGTCTGACGAGCCAGATCTGCAAGGGTTTGGAATGCATTATCATAGACCTTATAAACAAAGACATTGGCAACCTTGAAACACTGGACCCAACCCAGTTTGGGTTTCTGAAGGGCCAATTTTGTCTCCTGAGCCTGATTGGCTTCTTCGAATCAGTCTCCAGATCTGTGGACGAGGGTAAGGCAGTCCACACAGCCTATCTGGACCTTGCCAAGGCCTTCGACACCATCCCCCACTCTGGAATTATAGATAAACTTACTAAGCTGGTTATAAATCCCTAAGTCACTCGATGGGTTGCAAACTGGCTTACTGACAGAACCCAGACTGGAAAAGTAGTCGACTCCAAATCCAGCTCCAGACAGGCGACAAATGGAGTACCTCAGGGTTCAGTCCTGGGACCGTTCTTGTTTTGCATCTACTTCTCTGAAGTACAGGCCAAAACTAAGGGACTCTGGCTAACAAAGTTCGCAGATGACCGCAAACTGGGAGCCATTATTGAATCCCCAAATTATGTGAATATTCTACAAAAGGGCCTTACAGAAACAGATGCTTGGTGCCAGAGCCATGGGCTCAGGCTTAATGCCAAGAAATATATAGTTATCCCCTTTGGGGAAAAAACATGTAGCCATGAATTACCACATAGGTGGCACTATGCTAAACACCGAAAGTGTGATGAGAGACTTAGGACCACAGGTGGACAGTGGTCACACCTGTGATAACCACATCACCACAACAGTCAGGAAATCCTATGTGGCACACCTCATCACTAAGGGCTTTTCATCCAGAAAAAAGAAGATCATTGTCCCACTGTACTCGGCCCTCATTAGACCCATTATAGAGTACAATGCCCCGTTTGCTACATATCTCACAAGACATCTGCAACAGCTGGAAAGGTTGCAGAAATACCTCACTAAAAAAAATCACAGGCCTAAAGCAGATGCCCTATGTTGACTGTCAAAAAAAAAACTCCAGCTATACTCTGTGGCATATTGTCTACTCAGACGTGATCTCTGCATGACATACAAGGCCATGTCAAACCCTGAGCTGTTGGACATGCTGCACTTAAAGAAATCCCAGTCCCTCAGAGCCACACGTTCCAGGGGTCTAAACCTTGTCATCACAATAAACAAAACGTGCTGGACGGATAGGTTCCCTGACCCAGAGACTCCCCATACAATGGAATAGACTTGCCCATACATGTCAAGTAGAGCGCCTCCTTGGCCCTCTTCAAAAGGAACCTGGAAGATTGGATGGGAGATGGGAAATTCACTCTGGGGATCACATCATTAGCCCTGCTAGACAGGGGTCTAGGGAAGTAAATATTGTGGGAAGAAATATCCAGGGAATTGTTATGGCTAGGCTTGTATAGGCCCTAGGGTCGATAGCCTAGTACCAACCTATGAACCTTAAAAGTTGTGTTCTTCAGCAGTTCAGGTGTTGCATTTATTGAATTTTGTTTTTTTGATAGTCTTCAGAGCTCCATCCCAAAACAGGCTTTAAGTGAAACGTAGTGGAACCTGCACCTCCAGGAAGATGATATCTTCTTCACAGGTATAATGTAACTACATAAACTTTAAAACTTTTTTTTTTCAGAAATTGTCTGTTTTCAGGTTATCCAGTTCTGAAAGTTGGAAAGTCCAGTCTGACCACCACCATTCCCTATCTGTTTAACACAGTGGTTTGACTGGTTTGATAGTCGGAACAGCTACACAAAGTGGGAGAACACCAGTTAAAATAACTGACAAAAAAAAAAAAAAGCAAAAATAAAAAAAGGAAGGCAGTAAATACCAAGCAGAACAGTTTAATAACCGCTTTCATCCCAATATGTAAAGGATGACTTCAGAAAGTTTGTATGTGGTATAGTGGGAATGTCCATGGGTAATTTTACAAATGTTGGGTGTTCTGGAGTTATGGTAAAGTTATTAGTGTGCTAGAAATGCCATCGCAACCTGAAAACTTAGAAGTTCCTAGGTTCACAGGTACTTACAAGACTACTGATCTGTGAGAATCTTAAGACCACCAGTCTTGCATTTCCATGGTAATTGTTAGCCCCATTTATTTATTTATTTATTTATTTTACAAAATAAAAATATATCTAGAGTCAGGCCAAACAAATATTTGTTGGGATAATAACATGTTTATGCTATCCACAAGGGCCAGTGGTGTTAAACCTATCCCAAATCAGCTTAGGGACATGGTGTTTGAGCATTCTGAATGTGTATAGTAGTTTCTGTTTGGAGTCCTTCACAGTTCTCTCTAGTTTGGTTGCTTTTCTCTCTTCCTTTCCCATGCCCTAGAACTTGATCACATTCTACTGATACAAGCCATGGTTTCGTGTGCTAGATTATGAGAAGTTTTCTAGCCCTCAAGCACACGTCACATTTTTCTGCTGCTTGTAGAGTTTGGATCCTAATGTTTATCATTAAAAAGTTTCCTTGAGTAAATGCAAGCATCTAAGTGGGTGGCTGCCAGGTAACCAGCAAAGACCTATACCAGCACTTTGTCTTGCAGCTTGGGGGAACAGCACATCAGGCACTAGCATAAGTGTCATCATTTTAATCTAGCACACACAACTGCATATGTAAAGGTTAAAACAGCACTGTCCAAGGCCAAGAATACAGCTTCTATGGGACCTGACAATTTCCCTGGCTGTGTTCTACATGAACTAGAGTCAGCTGGCACCTCACCTGTGTGCCCTGTCCATTCACAGCCTCACCTCAGCCTTTGTCCCTACTGAATGGAGCACTGCTACAATCATCCCTCTCCACAAAGGAGGAGCGACTATAGACCCTGGGAACTATCGCCCCATTAGCCTGACGAGTCTGATATGCAAAGCTATGGAACGCATCATCATGGACCTAATAAACAAGGATATGGGGAATCTCCAAACTCTGGATCCCACACAGTTTGGTTTTGTGAAGGATAGGTCATGCCTGCTCAACTCTGAGTCAGTCACCAGAGCTGTGGATGAAGGCAAGGTGGTTCATACAGCCTACCTTGATCTGGCTAAGGCTTTTGATACCATTCCCCACTCAGGAATCCTAGAAAAACTCACTAAGCTAGGCATCAACCCCTATATCATTAGGTGGTTTGCAAACTGGCTCACAGGTAGAACTCAGTGTGAAAGTAGCTGACTCCAAGTCAGACTGCCAACCCGTCATGAGTGGAGTCCCACAGAGTTCGGCCTTAGGTCTTCTCCTGTTTGGTATCTACTTCTCTGAAGTCCAGGCCAACATGAAGGGAACTCTGGCTGTCAAAGTTCGCAGATGATTGCAAGTTGGGAGCTATTGTAAACTCCCCGAGTGATGTTGACATCCTACAGAAAGGCCTCACTGAGACCGAGGAATGGTGTCAGAATCATGGCTTTAAGCTCAATTCAAAAAATGTCTTCATCCCCTTTGTGAAAAACACGGTTCCCATGAATTACCACATCGATGATGGTCCACTGAATACAGAAGGTGTTATAAGAGATCTGGGAACACAGGTTGACAGCAACCTCTCTTTTGACCACCACATTGCCACTGTGGTCAGCAAGTCGTCCTGTGTGGCACATCTCATTACTAAGGGTTTTGTATCCATTTAGCAAGAGGTCATTGTCTCCCTCTACTCTTCCCTCATTAGGCCAGTGATTGAGTACAGTGCCCCATTTGGCATGGACCTCACTAAACACCTGCAACAACTGGAGAGGCTGCAAAAGTACCTCACAAAGAGGATCCTAGGCCTTAAACATTTGTCCCATATGGACGGACTAAAACAACTCTATTGCCTACTTACAGGCGATCTCTGTTTGACTTGCAAAGCCGTGTCTGACCCAGCTCTGTTAGAAATGCTACCTCTAAAGAAATCCCAGTCCCTCTGCACCACACGCTCCAGAGACCTCAACCTCATTGCCACAAGCAACAGAACATGCTGGAGGGACAGGTTCATAACACAGAGACTGCCCATGCTATAGAATAGACTTCCTGTACATGTCAAGCAAAGCACCTCCTTGGCCATCTTCAAGAGAAATCTTGATGAATGGATGGGAAATAGAAAATTCACTCCAGTGGCTTTACTCGACAGAGGCACTGGGAACTAAGGTCAGGTGGCACGATGGCAGGGTAATCTTATGGCCTAGGCTTGTAAAGGCTCCAGGGCTGTTAGCCTAGTACACACCTATGAGAAAAGCTGTAGACCCTTTTCTCCTTGCAAGATGGTTACTATTTAGAGTACTAAGTGCAGGGATCAGCAGTAGGGTCCTATGTTGGATCCCAGGGCAGGAGTGGAGTGCAGTAAAAAGATGTGGAGAATAGACGGTGATCATTCAACCCTTGAAGTAAGCCTGTATGTGAGACTGCTTCATGGTCCTCACTTTCCATCTTCCTTTGGCTAGCAAAGAAACAAGGTCATACCTGACCTCCACCATGGTAGAAAAGAGGTCCTTAAGGGTGCTTCCTAGTTAAAGTGGCTGGATCCGTTGTGACCAAAATATGAAGCAGTCTTTTGAGGCCTTTGGCATGTACGTGGCTATAGTACTCAGGATTTGGTGATGCTTCTTCCTCCAGTTCAGCAGGACTTGATAACTCAATTTGAATAGGGGTTTAGTGGGTAGTCCCTTGTGCAAAGCGCTCACAGGACAAGCCTTGGTATTAGAATGTTTAGTAACATCTGTACTGACAGTTTGTAGGAATGTGCTGTTAGGGCACACAGGTTACTGTCAGTGTTACGCCCACTCAGGATTCAGCATTCACTGATGCCTTGATACCTGATCTCCAGTGTGCACCAATTGCTTGTTTGAGCCTCAAAACTTCCAACAAGCATAGACCTTCCCAGTGTGAAGCTGAGATTGGAAGACTGGCCCTGTTTGTCCAAGGAGGGGGGACTATGAGAACTTCGAGAAACAAAGTCCCTTCTTTTTGAGATAATGACAGAGTCCTCTACTCCTTACAGTTTCCCCCACATTGACCCCCCCATTTTGAGGATCTCTCAAGTTGATTAAGTTCTCAATAAACTGGCCCATGGCCCCCTTACCCCACACCACAATGTCTCATTGAGTATCAAGTGAAGGAAGAGGAAGAGCTTTTGGTCATCTGATCTTTGAAACTGTACTCATGGATGACAGTTTTACAGCCTGGTAGTATCTATATAATATAATATAATCTGTAGTACCAAGATAGTGGATTCCCTCTGCAAATTCCCACCTGAGCAGAATGAGACGCTCTCTAGGCATTCTGGTAGTAGTTAACGCATCATCTCTGTGTCATGTGGATCAGGTAATGGAGAAACTTTCAGGCCTTCCTTAATTCAGGAGTTAATGGAGAACTAGTTAAGTCCCTCACCACAGTTTATATAATGAGCTTTCATGTTGCCCACTTTCATTTTGACTGTGATGACTGTGACTCCTCACCACTGGCCCAGTAATCAAGGAGCCTCAAACCTCACCACTGGCAACAGTGGGGGGCATGCACACTGGGAGGATGACAGGTACACACACAGTATTTCTAGATGCAGCTGTCTGCATCAAGTGCAATTTCCCTTAAGGACACAGAGACCACAGTCAGTCTGGTGCTGGATTCTCTCTCCTTCTACAGATCCCCAAGAAAATTCCCCATTGGCGCAGCTGTACAGTTGAGATTTCAGCTGAGTGACCAAGCCAAGGCCTCCAAACCCTCTCTGTCCAACCAGTGCTTCATGTCCCTGCCCAAGTAGCTGACACACACACACACACACACACACACACACACACACACACACACACACACACACACACACACAAACACAAACACACCTGAGAAAGGCTGGCACAGGTTTACTAGCTATGCCCCCTTCTCCCCAGACTATAAGGTAGTTTCCCTTGCCACCAGTCACTCTTAGCTACTTTAAGGTCCTTAAAGGGTGTTCAGTCTTACTCTGTTATTATCAATACAAATGGTAGTTTGAACAAGAGCAAGGCTATTAGGAGTGGCCCACAGTGTCACCAAATAAATATGCAAGTACTCCCAGAACTTAAATATGTCTGACAAGTAGCCACAATGAAAGGTTTAAATATATTTAATAACAAATAATTAAACAAGAAAATACACGGTAAATTTACATCAGAGTTCAAAATCACAGGAAATATTTAAAACAACTTTGCAGGACAGTCTCAAAGAAAACATCCAAGTTATGCTTCACTATATTCCTGTCTGAATCTAAGAGAAATTACTGTACCCTAGTTAATTTACTTCCAGAGCAAGGCAAGTGTGGTTAATGGGGTATCCAGCTGATGTTGTCAGGTCAAAGACAAATACAGAATGCATTACCTCTGAGTTCTTAAATTAATATAACAAATATTACTGGTGGGTTAGCATGCAGGATCACTTCTTGTCATCTGATTTTAGTTCCAAAGTTGAACCCCCCATTGATAGAAACCTCCAGCATTTAGCATCTTCCTGTGAAAATGCATAGCCCTCAGATGTTTTCAGCTGATAAAAGACATGAAACAATAAAACACTTACAAGACAATGCAGAAGGGTCCCTAGCTTTAGATATCCAGTTTTCTTGCTGCATTGAACCCCTCTATTATGGTGCAGTTATAAAATTTAATTTCAGCTATTTTTCTGAAGTTTGCAAGTTAACCCTGTATGTTCCAGTTTCCACTGTTAAAACATTTACATTTGCACCATTACAGTAATTTGTGTACATTTCTGTTCTCTTCAGTAGGGTACACTGTGGACACATCTCTAAGATGCGTACTCTACAACATATCTCTTCATCACACCTCTGTACAAACCATCATATATGACATACAGTTCTAATACATTTGTAACAAGTTTATTGATATTCACAAATGACATTATTATTTACAAAATTCCAGATAGCTGGGTTGGCAGTGTCTCCCTTTTGTTACAATGGCAATATAACTCAGTCATGTGACTGCACAGAATAATGTATCTAAGTGGCATTGTAGCTACCCTTCTTTTGGGGAGACCTTGTTTTGACAGGTCTAGAATTTGATGATGGTTCTCAAGAAGAATAAGCACGCTTCGTCTTCCTCATCAAGACTGAAATAAGCATTTTTGCAGGGAAAATTCCTTTGTGCCTTACAGCTTTTCTCTTTAACCCACGTGGATCCTGCTGCTTTTTCCAAGTACAAGCCTAAGTTCCCTGGAAGACCCTTTGCAAAATGAGGAAGAGTCACCAAGAGCTAGTTAAACTGGTTACTTTCATCTGTCCTGAATAAATAATCTAGAAAGATGAATTAATGGGCACATGATTTGCTGTCCTGGTTACTGTGCATCTTTGTCTGTAGGGGGTTCTCTGAGTCTAATCCAGTTTGAATAACCATCACAAATAATGGGTGGGTTTCCTTTCTGGTCACAGACTGGCATGTCTTGCAGCTCTTTGGGACTCTCACAATGACACAGCTTTCTCCTTAGTGTTTGTGACACAGGCTTAGACCCTACTACTCAAAGGGATGATAGAGGCTGTGCTTCCTTCAGAGCGTAGCCAGGAGTTACACTGTACTTATTTCTGAAGGAGTTAAGAGACTTCGCAACTCTCCCATCCTGGATCTTTATTGCTTCTGAGGGCACAAGGAATGTCAGTACTCTGATGGTGACTTTCCAGTGAATCTGTCCCCTGCCTTCATGCATGGATAGTGTTGGCCACCATAATTAGTGGCTTTTAGTACATCACTGTCTAGTGTCTACACAGTAGCTCCTTTGGCTTGCTCTGGGTTAGCCACTTTTTTTAGAAAACAATGACTGCCATTTGGCCTGTTGTGTACACCCAGAGTGTATCCCAGTGTATTACTGGCATTTATGATGACTTTGCAGGAGAAGGACCTCCATTTGCTCCCTTACCCAGATAATCTGCTTCTTGTAGAGAGACACTTTGTTTAGTATCCTTTGCTTGGATGCTTCCATGTTTACTGGTCCTGGAGTTTTCTTTAAATTTAGAAACAGTAATTCAGCCCACAGAAAGGAAACAGTCACGAGTCTGTCAGACTGAGTGATGATGTGGGGGAGGTTGAAGTTCAGACTTTCTTGTGCCTTCTTGGCTTAATGATAGTTGCAGTCTTCATGGCATTTTCACAAACTTGAGGATGGGGTGTTGCAGTGGATTTTAAAGATCATGTGCAAAGATTTTTGTAACCATTTCTTTTTGCTATAATTATGCTATTATTTTGTACAGTGGGCTTTCTGATTATTAAAATAGATTTTACATGTTACTTCAGTGAAGCTATGCTTAAGCAGAGTAAATTTGTTTATAAACAAGCATTTTCAGTGAATTGTCCTGTCTCCCACATTGGTGTGTCGCACCATACACATCAATAAAATGGAGATGTCTCAGTTACGAAAATATGAAGATAAATATGAATAAGTGAAAAACATTAATTTTTCCACTGCAGGACACCTTAGACTAACAAACTTAGTGTAATTTTAACAACTCCATGTCCTTTCAAATACTGCCTATTGACTAGTAAGTCACTTGTAGCCAGATCCACAAAAGGTTGCGGATGCCATAATAAGGTATGGGTGTGAACTGGAAGTATACAAGGCTTGCAACTAACAGTTGCATCTCTGTAATTCTAGGTTACATGACATGGAATTAGGAAGCAACTGGACAGTTGCTTAATATAAAGTAAATACTAACACGTTTACTGTTTATCTTATTCTGAGATATTTAATGAGATTTAATGATACTATATTAGATTCTTCCCAATATATAACCCACTACAGAGGTAAAAAAATATCCGGTATGTACTCACCATGTTATCTGATCTGTGGCAGAAACATTTGTATTAGGTACGTGTTATGGCCCCCTCCATTCTGTACAGGAGTTGCAATCCCTGTATGTCAGGCCAAGTGTAGACTTGCAGATTCTTGAATATTGCTCCTAATTTTGTTTCCTGTCTTGTATGTTGTGCTGTCCTATTGTATGTTGTGCTGTCCTATTGGATGGGGGGGATGTCAGACTGATGAATGCAATAGATATGCATAGATGCAGACACAAAGAAATGAAAGAGAAAAAGCCAGTGAAATGATAGCCAAGCAGTTAATTATATTCAGAGATTTCCTTCAATGGTCAACCAATATAAGTACATACTTTTATTTATTCTTATAATATTCAAAGGTATTGATATATGATAAAGCAGAAAATGAAACAGCTACACTGACCATCATCCATATGTTTAACAGGCTCTAGAAGTTAGATATTTTCTTAATGCAGTTTGTCAAAGGCATGCCTACTGGCATTAGATGTATGGCATAGAGAGAGAGAACTGTGACGCATGACAAGATAACCTCACATCTACTGGCAGTGGAGGCACTTGCAGGATTTTGCCAGTGAGGGTTGGAAATAGAGGCCTGTGCAGATCCTTCTGTCTTTGAGGAAAGAAGGCAGATTGACCCACAACATTCACACAATAGTTAAGCAGCATACAGCACTATGAGATGAAATATGCACATCTACCAGCTTGCTAACAGTAGCTGTAATTAGATTCACACTGGGATGGCACTGAGATTACATGCATCTCAGGATGCTGTTCAGAGTAATCGGGGTGCAGCCAAGCAAGAAAACCCTGATGCCTTCCCTTAATCCCATATCGAGAAATGATTAAACAGGGTCAGTGGAGGGCTGCTGGTTGGGAACCAATGGGGAGAAAAAAATCATAGAAAAAATGCTGATCAGAACTGCTACAGACTTTGAATACATGGTTTGGTTTCCTAATATCCTGTATTGTGCAGGTGAGGATAGTGACTTGTCAAAGTACAGCTGTATGAGGTATTCATTATAACATTAAGTGCCTGAAATGTTGGCCAAATCTGTAGCAAGGCAGAAGAAAACCCTAATTTATAGTCCAGCTGTCCCTACATTAATTGGCGTCCTGCAAGCTAGACGAGCTGGGAGAAGAACCATAGGAAATAAGTTTGTGGCCACTCACCCCATCTGGGAAGGGTAGTTGTTGGTAAACATCACAAGTTCATGGCCATTATTTATTCCTTGTGATGACCAATAACAAGCCAGTGAATTTACCTTCAAGGGGGCATAGAGCTTCTGAGGCTAACACCACTTAAGGCAGTGACAAGATCTCACATTAGATCACTGCATGGTAATGCTCAGGATTTTCACTGATACACACATGCCCAAATATCCATTGTGTGTAAAACACCAGTCAGCTGAGCTGCAATGTGATGAATCAATATACACAAATTCCTTCACCTCTAGTGACAATGAAAGCTTTTCTAATTTGAAGTCTCATTGAGCTCTGTGTCATTAAGTCATATCCACTTTGGAGGACAGAGTATAGAAGGAGGAAGTAAGGACCTGGCCTTATAAGCCACTAGGCATAAACTAGAGCAAAAAGGAGAGAGGGCTAAAATGGCTGTATTCACAACAGCATTCAGCTTTCCAGCATGTCTCACACCTTCCCTTACTTGCAGTACTTTGAGTAGTTAGATAAGAGGTTGGTGTGAGAATTTGTTGATCTGTGATGCTCAGCATTGTTAGGTCCGTTTTCCCAGCAGGACATTGATATATTATCCTTTTTGTCAAGCATTTAAGGACTTTTCCCTGTCAAGAATATGATTGCCAACTTGTATGGCTTGTGTCTGACTTTTAGCCTTATCTTGTATTCTCCCACTAAGACTTCATGGTGGATTAGCCTTTTATCTCAGACAGTCTAACTGTGGATGGCAGTTAGCTTTTAAATTGTTTGATCTCCCAGAAGTTGGAATTACCAGAACAGATATGGAAATATTAGTGTAGCTTAAACTGAACACAGCAACATTGTGATTTTTTTTTTGTGAGAGAGAGAGGTAACTTCCTTAATGTGCCATCATAGCTGGAAAGGGATAGGGCTTGACACATTATAGCATGTTCCTAGTGGTAGCCCCATATGGATGTTCATGCCCATTTTTCATACCTAAAATCATTTGTCTCTTTGAGATGATCTCCTCAGCTCTTAGTCTGTCCCTATCCCAGAAAAGGAAAAAGGGAAAAATGATTGCATACACTGGCTTTAAATAGTTCACTCGTGTGTAGTATAGGGAAAAGAATGTAGAATATTAGGCAAACTATTGCACATGGTTCTTTTAAAAAATAAAAATTTGCCAAGGAGGCTTACCCACTGAATTGCCTTTTGCTATGAGAGCTGAAACAGTCAAGTACATTGAGTGGTAATCTGTTTTGATATACAAGGTTACATATCAAGCTAAATCTACCATGGAAGGTTCCCAATGCCATCCATTATGCCATATCTGTACAAGCTGAACTGTAAGCTATGTTTCTAGGTTTTTGTCAATGTGCACTCCCACAGCCTCCTGCGTTTCCTTCATTTTGTGGACAGTTTGTGTCCAGATGTTCCAAGCTACCCACTGAATGCAATAAACCTCCTTTTTTTTTTTTTTTTTTTTTTTTTTTTTAACTTGTGTAAGCCCATAGGACATGCACATACCTTTTCAGAGGTAACCTGGCAGCACTGTCCATCAAGTGATTTGCTTAGGGTAGCACAGTAGGCAAATAGTCTAAGGGAATTATACCCAGAACTTCAGGACTCCACTTGTTAATGGCTATTCTTAATCCTGTGTGCTGACAGTCAAACTATTGCTGTCTTATGTCTGTCGCTCATGCTGTGGATCTGCCTTAATCCATCCAGACACTAAATTAAAATCAGTGAGTAAAGTATCTTTTGTTTCCTTTTTTCATCGTTAAAAAAGGAAAACCAATGGACTCTGTGACCACTCATATTTATATGACAATGGAAAAGTAAACGGTGAGCAGTCCATATTGCAGTTGTAAGCAAGTGCTGGCCGAAAACTTAAGATTATTTCAAAACTGTATGAAGTCCTGTAGAATATCTATGTTAAGTTGTCAATCTCGCCTTCATTCTTGCTTGATGGGTTCGGAGCCGATCCCTCGGCTCCGACTTGGCACTTGCTAAGCTCGAGAGTCACTTTTACCAGCTCGAGGCAGCCCCATATCCGATGATGCAAGGCGGTAAGTACCCAGATCTCGTTTGCCGCTTCGCTTATGAGGTCCTCCTTTTACCAGCTCCTGGTAAGTGATTAAAATACTTGATATTTTAGCCCCTTTTTACTAAAAACCCTTTAAATTTTAGTTTTAAGTTAATTTTAAAGATTTTCTGACAGAAATTTACCTGTCTCTCTTTATTTTTTTAGTCAAACTTTACCCATCCCATCCCCCCCCCTGTTAGGGTGTGTGTGTGTGTTTGTCTACTTATACCTTTTTGGTATATTTAATTTAATTTAATTCTTTGACTGGTGTGTGTGTGTGTTGTCTTTCACCATGTCAAAAGAGAGGGTCTCAGGCTTTAAGAAGTGTGACTCGTGCTGTCAGAAGATGTCTCTGACAGTCGGTCACACTTCTTGCCTGTATTGCCTGGGGCCTCTTCACCTGCAGGACTCCTGTGCTATATGTCATTCCTTCAGCCAGAAAGTCCTGCAGGAAAGAAGAAACAAACTGATACTTAGGGGCCTTCTTAAGCCGGAGGGCTCTCCGGCTAAGTCGGCTCCATCCAAATCTGCCAAATCTTCCAAGGCCCAGGCTTCTGTGTCAAAGCCTGTGGCCTCGGCTCCGACTCGTTCTGAGTCGAGATCGGCTCTGGCTGGAGCCGATTCTGGCTTAACAGCCTTCGCACCGATGGCTATCGGTGCCGATTCTGCATCGACCACTTCGGTGTCGGCTCCGATCGGTTCCGACCACCATGTGGCACAGGCATCGGTGTCGGCTCCGACACCGTTACTTTTGTGGCTGTATCGGCTCCGGCTGGAGCCGATGCATCGAGGCTACCTGTCGGCTCCGATAAGTTGTCGGCTCCGACAGGGTCTATAGTTTCATCGGTTCCGATGGCTCATTCCAGGAAGAGGTCGAGGTCACCTTCCTTGGAGCCGATACTTTCGGCTCGGCTTCACCTCTCCTTCGGAACGGAGCCATCGGAGCCGATCTTCAAGGTCATCCAGGCTTTCAGACCAGGACTTAGAGAGAGTGGTCAGTAGATTACTTAAGTCACAGGCACTGGCCCAAATGTTACATAGTCCGTCTCAACAGACGACTGTTGGTCCACACCACGTTACAGTTCCTCCTTCAACTCTACCCCAGAGCTTGGAGTTGGAGTCTTCGAATGGTTACTGCTACGGCTGGAGGACAGATACCCCTTCTGTTCCTTCAGCCTCTACTCTTATCTCCTCTTGAGACCTTCCTTAGAGGGATTCGGTGGTCGGGCTTCCATGGTCTCCTCCGAGGGGGTGAGTGGCATCGGACCCTTGTCCGAACCTGCTCTTCCCCTTGGAGCCTCGGCCTTGGTGAGCTCGGCTCCGACATCTGCCTCGGAGACTTCCCTTTCGGTGGTCCCTGGAGTTCCTAGTTCTTCTGAACGGGTTCTCTCGGACCTGCCTGGGAGGGGAGCATTCGAGGTGATGAAGAGTGTGCTGGCCACTGGTATCAGTCAGCAGTCTGTTCCCTTAGCTCCTCCCTCTATAGTGCCTGTTGACATCTCTGCCACTTCTCTTGCTACAGGACCCAGAGATCCTCCGCCTCAGGTTTCCCCATTGGGAATTTCCCCCTCTTCCGAGGATTCTCCTGATGTTTCGGGAGATCCTCCTAGGAAGAGGACTTGTAAGAGGAAACATGTAGACTCCTCCGAGTCTGTCACTTCAGATACTGACTTTGATGAGTCAGAGGGATCCCCTAGATCCCCCTCTGAGGATGTCTCCTTCTCAGACATCCTAGAACTCCTTAAACAGAGGGAAACTGGCCCACCAACAATCCCTCTGAGGATGAGTCAGTATACCTAGAGGCGTTTGGATCTCGGCCCTCCACCTCCTGGGTGTCTCCGCCTTCGACCCCTTATGCAGGTTATTGCCCGAAGGCGTGGGCAGCTCCTGACTCTGTAGAGCCAGTCCCTAGGAGGCCTTCAAAATTTATCACTGCCCGTGTGACAAGCAATTCCTCACTAAGGGTGTCCCGCTGATGCCATGGTGGTGGCTGCTGCCACCAAGAAGGAACTTGCAGATCCTTCCGTGCCGTCCATCCTCCTAATAAGGACTCTAGGACCATGGATAGGTAGTAAGCGGATGTTTTCCTCAGCGACCTTTGCTATGCGTTCGCTGAATTACCTATGTCACTTCACCAGACTCCAGAGGGATATCCTTAAGGAGCTGGGTGAAGTAGTACAGGATCCTACAGCTGCAGGAGCTCAAGAAAAATTGCTTCGCAGCTAGGAACCCTTAATTCCATTGCAAACTCCTCCATGCGGCTAATATCATATGCTGCTGATGGAGCAGTAGAGCCGCAGGTACAGGTGTGGCTCTTAGACGCCAAGCCTGGATGCGGCTATGTGACTTTGCAGATCCCTTCAAGGCGTCCTTCACAAATTCTCCCTTTGATGGGTCAGCTTTGTTTGGCCCTCAGGTGAAGGAAACTTTGACCAGGTGCGAGCAGGACGGCAAGACTCTTTCTGCTGTAGGAATCCGTTTTTCCACCCCTTCTAGACCTTACCCCAAAGGACAGAAAGGTGGAAAAATGTGGTTCCGCAAATCCCAAGGAGTCACGCCGGATTCACGTGGTCAGTTTACCCCTAGAGGCAGAGGGGGTAACAACAACAGACACCGCTCTAGAGGCAGAGGGGGGTCCAAAAAACCAGGGAAACAGAGAGCCTCTCTCTGACAAACCCTTTCAGCATCCCTGAGATGTTGCCCGGCTGTCCCTCCTTGGAGGCAGTCGGGGGAAGATTATCACTGTACCCAGAAGCCTGGCATTCCCTCACTCAAGACAGATGGGTACAGTCGATCATATCCAAGGGTTACATAATTCCTTTCGAGGAAAGTCCTTTCCCCTCAAATTCCCTTCCAGATGTACCACCCGGTCTAAGGGAAATTGCAGAGTTAGAAGTCTCAAAACTACTGCAAAAAAGAGCCATTCAGCTAGTTACAACAGACCATTCAGAGCCCGGAATCTACTCAAGGTTCTTTTTGGTCCCCAAAAAGACGGGAGACTGGAGACCAATATTGGATCTCAGCAGACTCAACAAGTCTGTGAGGAAGACAAGATTCCGAATGGTCACTCTTCAGTCAATTCTGCCCTTCTTACAGAAGGACAACTGGATGTGCTCAATAGATCTTCAGAATGCGTACTATCACATCAAAATTCACAGACGCTCCAGGAGATTTCTCCGCTTTCGGCTGGGGTCCAGTCATTTCCAGTTCAGAGCCCTGCCCTTTGGTCTCACTACAGCCCCCAGAGTGTTCACCAAATGCATGGCAGTGGTCACGGCTCACCTGAGACGTCAAGGATTCCAGGTGTTTCCGTATCTCGACGACTGGCTCCTGTCAGCCACCACCAGGCATCAGTTTATACAAGCCAGGGATTACACAATAAATCTTTGTTCTCATTTGGGCATCTCGATCAACTTCGAAAAGTCATCCTTATCGCCCTGCCAGTCTATTACCTTCATAGGCGCAAACTTAAACACTGTTCGGATGTCAGCTACCCTTACAGATCAAAGAGTTTCAGGCATTCGGAGTCATGTCAGGATCATTCTGGCCAACAAGAAAGTACAGGCCAGAATGGTTCTAAAGGTATTAGGCCTCATGGCTGCGGCCATTACTCTTCTTCCCCTGGCTCGATTCTACATGCGCCTTCTTCAGTGGATGCTGTTCACACAGTGGTCGTACCAACAACTTCCTATGCGTCACCAGATTCTGGTGACACAGACTTGCAAAGATCATCTTGCTTGGTGGATCACATCTCCTCAGGTTCACCAAGGCAGGTACTTTGTACCCCCATCCCCGATAGCCACTGTCACCACGGATGCCTCCCTGATCGGGTGGGGGGGTCATTATCAGGGCAGGATGGTTCATGGGACGTGGCAGCCGTTCAAGTACCATCTGCACATAAATGTCCTGGAGATGAGAGCAGTGCTTTTAACGTTGCAAGCCCTCAACGACTTTCTTCCCGTAGGGACAATTGCAGTCCACACAGACAACATGTCTGTAGTTTGGTATATCAACAAACAGGGCGGAACCAAGTCCTACCCCTTGTGTCGAGAAGCGCTCAGACTATGGCAATGGGCGATCTCCTCTCATTGGTTTCTGGTAGCAACGCATATCCCTGGGAAAACCAACATTGTAGCGGACAGATTGAGCAGAGCTATTCGCCTCACGAGTGGTCTCTCAAGCAATCTATAGCGGAAGAGATTTTTCTGGAATGGGGTCGTCCATGTTGCGATCTTTTTGCTACTCCCCAAAACAGCAAATGTCCAGACTTCTTCTGTCTCTTCCCTCTACCAGGCCATCCCCCCAGAGACGCTCTGACCCAGGATTGGCCCCAGGGACTTCTTTATGCCTTCCCTCCATTTCCTCTGATCCCTCAAGTTATCCAGAAAGCTACCGTTTTGAGAGCCAAATTGATTCTCATTGCCCCTTACTGGCCTCGACAAGTTTGGTTCCCGTTCCTCCATCATCACCTTTTGGTGCAGCCGTGGCATCTGGACCCAGTGCCAGATCTTCTGATTCACCAATCGGGTCAGCTGCACCGGTCTATCCCTTCTCTCAACCTCACAGCATGGTTGCTCCACTTTCTTCCTTAGCCAGGCTTCCTTTGATCTCTAACCCAGTTAGAGACATCATAGTAACCGTTAAAATCCTCTACCAGGAGGATTTATACAAGCAAATGGAAACGTTTCTCTTATTGGGCTAAGGCCAAGAATATTGATCCTTTCACTGCCCCTGTTCAGGCAGTCCTGGACTTCTTAGCAGAGATTTTTCATGCAGGCTCCTCTTCTTCCACAGTCAGAGTTCAATTGGCTGCTATCTCCAACTTTCATGTCGGGATAGCAGATCATAATATTATGTCCCATAGGCTCTGCAGGGCCTTCTTGAAAGGAATTTTCCTACTAAAGCCTCCAATCAGGAATCCTCCTCCTCAGTGGGATCTAAATTTAGTGCTGACATCCTTGATTCTTCCCCTTCGAGCCAGCTGTTTCTTGTTCCCTGAAATTTCTTTCTTGGAAAACTTTATTCCTAGTGGCTATTACATCGCCAGGAGGGTGTCTGAACTTCATGCTCTATCGGTTCGACCCCTATTTGGTTTTTCACAAAGACAGAGTGTCTTTGAGAACTAATCCAACCTTTTTGCCTAAGGTCGCTTCAAAGACCAATTTGAATCAATCCATTGATCTCCTGTATTTTTCCCAAACTATTCAGACAGAGCTGAACAAAAGCTACATTATCTTGATGTCCACCGTCAACTTAGATATTATTTGGACAGAACAAAAAATTTAGAAAATCTGATCAACTTTTTGTTTCCTATGCGGATAATAAAAAGGCCTTCCTGTTTCTAAAGTGACCTTGTCCAGATGGCTTTCTTCGGTCATCTCTGAAATTTATCTGCTCAGGGGAAAACAGCTGTGCTCAAAACCTAAAGCACATTCAACTAGGAGCTTAGCTACTTCTACAGCCTTTCAAGCTAGACTTCCTTTAGACACTATTTGTGCAGCGGCCACTTGGGCCACTCCTCACACTTTTGTTTCCCATTACAAATTGGACTTGGCCTCCAGGGACAGAGCCAGCTTTGGCTCTACAGTCCTCAAGAGTCTGTTCCATTGAGCCACCCAGGATAGAGGTGCTAGGACGCGGTCCCATCAAGCAAGAATGAAGGCGAGATTGACAACTTAACATTAAGAAGTTATGTACCTACCATAACGTTCCATGTTAGTTGTCTTCTCGCCTTCTTTCTTGACCCTCCCTCCTTCCCCCTGGCCTGGACAGACCTTGTTATAAGAAATTATTATGCTGAAGACCTTTCAGACCTGGTCCTTCTTCCATCCTGTAAGTTTTCTTTCTTCCTTTGGGAAGTGTTTTTTGCTTGGTGCTATTGCCCTTTGTCATCAAACGAGATCTGGGTACTTACCGCCTTGCATCATGGGATATGGGGCTGCCTCGAGCTGGTAAAAGTGACTCTCGAGCTTAGCAAGTGCCGAGTCGGAGCCGAGGGATCGGCTCCGAACCCATCAAGCAAGAAAGAAGGCGAGAGAAGATAACTAACATGGAACGTTATGGTAGGTACATAACTTCTTATTCGTTCGCTTTTCTGCTTTAAGTTCCTTTAAAATGTTTTTGTAACTTTTAAATGTATTTAAGAGAGTTAAAGTAAGGGTTGGTTAACATAAAGCTCTGTAACTTTATTGAATCCTGATTTTTCTAATTTCTGTCAGCAGTTTTTAGCTGTTATTGCCTAGGATTAAGTCAGAATGGATAAATGTTATGAAAGTTGAAAAATTCAGACTCTTATCTTAAGATAAGCAGGGTATGATGTGCAGCAATGACTAAAGAGTTACTATTCATTTCAGGCTTGATAAAATTAGAATACTGTAAATGTTCATGTTAAGTTATAATTCTAATTTGCAACAAAACCTTGTTTTTCACTGATCTTTTTTGCATCTGCTCATGTTCATTGGATCATATGTTTTTGAACAGTCAACAAGCCAGAGTCACTCTGTAACTGCAAATATTCAAAGTGTCATGCACACGCTGAAGCATTATGATACATATAATTATGAAACGACTGGTCCAGTTTCTGAGTTCAAGTCTCAAGGGAAAAGGATTTGCAGGCCAGTAACTTCCCATCCTTTGTCTTCATCCTCCAGTGAAGGTTTGTCTGGACTCCTTTTGGCTCTCCAGGATGAATTTGGTCATCTGAGCTTGTGAGTAAATGTTTGTTTTTCTAATGTAAACTGCTTATGACTGTTTAGTTTTACAGCAGAAACATTTTAATCTAAGCAAGGTAAAAGTATATTCATCCCTAAAATCTGTGCATACAACACCTGTTGAAAACAAGTGTAGTAGTTATAGGACTGACTTCAGAAGTGTTAAAGATTACAGCCTTGTAAGTCTGATGAAAAAGTTGCTCTTCTGCTTACAAACTGTAACATATAAATGCAGGACGTGGATGATGTTCATCTCACATTGCTGCAGTCATAACCTGTGGGTAGTCCGCTGTCCTCGGTCGACCCGAATACCAAAGTGTTAGGCTGGCGTCGGTCATGGTCGCTCAGATCTGACGTCAGTACTCCGTGGTATTAAAGCGCATGACCGACGCCATATCCTCAGTCTTTCTTGCCGCATGGTCCGAAGCAGAAGCAGCGTTTTGCAAGTGCCGTTCGGTGTCCTGAAATTTTCGTATTCTGAGTTTCAGACCGAAGACCAAGTTGGGCTAAGTACCCCGTTGGGGAATATTTTTGTCTTTTTTTGCCTCAGTTAAATCCGGATGTCAGAAAAAGTGAATAATTGTATTTCTTGTGGGAAACAGATACCTCATAGGGATTACCACTCTCTTTGTATTCCTTGCTTGGGGCCTGAGCACGACATAGTCGGGTGTCACTTTTGTGCTAGATTTAATAAGCGCACCATTAAACGCAGGTTAGACTGTGCTAGGCTTGTCTTCGGTAAGCGGTGTAATTACAATATGCCGTCGGATCCTCCGACGCCCGCTACCGCTAAGAAGCGTAAGGAAAAATCGTTAAAGTCCAAGCAGGATGAGTTGTCCGTTACGGACGCCGGTTCTTTAGAAACTACGGTGGAATCTGTGGATCCAGCTGAGGTTTCGGCTGAGTCTCAGGGAAAGCCTTTAGTTTTGCAGGATGTGGCCTCTCAGGAGTCGGGTCAGGCTGAGGGGGCCTCTCAGGTTTCTATAGTCCCTCCTTTGCATAAGGTGGTTAGGCCTTCTACTTCTGTCTCTAAGGTACCTAAAAAGCATATGCTGAAAATGGCAGAAGATTTAATTACCTTAATCAGGGGTTCCTTGCCCCCGCCAGATAAGAGGCCTAGGGTAGAGCCAGAGGTGGAAGGATTGGAGCATTCCTCAGATTACTCTGAGTCTTCGGCTGAAGACATTCAGGATTTTCCTCCTTATTCTGATTCAGATGCAGAGGATTCTAGTCCTTCTGCTTCCCCCCCGGAGGATTTTTCTTTTTCTGAAACCCTGCATTCCATGAGAGAGCATTTTAAGTGGGAAGGTCAGGATTTCTCAGACTCTAGAAAGAGACTTAGGGAATTTTTGTTTTTACCACAGCATAGGCCCTTGGCTATACCCCCTGTTTTGGATGTTGTTCAGGATGTTTTCTCTGAGGCTTCCCTTAATCCTGATTCTTTGCCTCCTGCCCCGGTCAAGCCTGACAGGTATTACAGAGTGCCTGAGGCTCATAAATATTTGTATAAAAGCCCGAGAGCTGACCCAGAAACTATTAGCCAGGGACCTAAGGGAGTCAGGGCTTCTGTTGTAAAGAATCCAGTTCCTATGGATAAAGATTCTAGAGCTTTGGATAGGTGGGGTAAAAAAGTGTATACCTCTTCCACTCTAGCAATGAGGGCTTTGAATTGCCAGTTTCATATGCTGAAGTACCAGAACTTTCTCCTCAGTCAGTTGAAATCTAAGGTAGATGCTTTGGCAGAGGGCATTGAGTGTAAGGAATTGCAGGATTTAGTTCATGCCTCTGATCAGGTGGGTAAGCATTCTTTGCAGTGTGGTTTTGATGCTCTTCAGGCCTCTTCCAGGGTGGCTGCCACTGGATCAGTTATTCGTAGGCACGCCTGGCTTAAGGATCAGAATTTGTCAGAGCATGTTAAAGCTCGTATTTTGGATGCTCCCCTTCAGTCTGAAGTTCTGTTTGGTTCTTTTGTGGAGTCAGTTTTGAAGAAAATGGAAGACAAAGCTAAGTCTATGCAAACAGTTAAGGATTTTTTACAGGTGCAGCCCCCTAAGTTTAGCAGAAATTGGCCTACTAAGGGATGGGCTTATCCTTCTGAGTTACAGTCTAGGGGCAGATCTAGACATGGTAGGGGCAGAGCTCATGTTCAAGGTTCTTTTCGGCCTAGGACGTGGAGTTCCCCTGCACAATCTTCAGGTGAGGGCAGGGGTCAGCCTTTTCGTAAACAGACCCAATGACCTGTATCTCCAGCTGCCAGATCCCTCCTGTCTGGCAGCTCCTCTGCGAGGAAAGTTGGCACATTTCAGAAAAAATTGGCTTTTCGTCACTCAGGACAAATGGGTGTTGGACATTATAGTTCGAGGTTACAAGTTTTATTTTCACACCTTGCCTCCTTTCAAAGGCATGCCAGACGTTCCTTCTCAGCAAAAGGTGGAGGCTCACAAACAGATTTCTTTACTTCTCAGCATGGGGGCTATCCAGGGGGTACCTCCGTCAGAAGTAGGCCTAGGATTTTATTCTCGCCTGTTTCTTGTACCAAAGAAAGGAAACACTTGGAGGCCAATTCTGGATTTGTCTATTCTCAACACATACCTGGACATTCCAAAATTCAAGATGTTAACTTTGCAACAACTTCTGCCTCTATTAGGCAAAGATCACTGGATGGTAACTCTGGATCTCAAAGAGGCTTATCTTCACATTCCTATCAGGCACAGCTGCAGGAGGTTCCTGCATTTTCGGGCTGGGACTTTACATTATCAGTTCTCTGCATTGCCCTTTGGCTTATCTACTGCGCCCAGGGTGTTCACAAAGGTCCTGGCACCAATGATAGCCTTCTTAAGGTTAAGGGGAATACAAATCTATCCTTATTTGGATGATTGCCTGATTCTGGCTCAAGACAGTCGAGTTACTTCAACTACAGTATGTTATGGCAGTATTAAGATGCCTAGGGTATTCTGTGAACGAAACAAAGTCCAGTCTAGTACCCTCTCAGGACATGTGCTTTCTGGATGTGAGACTGAATACAGCTTCTCAGATGGCATTTTTGACCCCGGACAAACAAAGAAATCTTACCCTTTACTTCCAACAATTGTCTCTACGGTCCAGGCTGACTGCAAGGACAGTCCTTCAAGCCTTGGGGTTCATGGCATCTTGTATTCTGGTGCTTCCCAATGCCAAACTGCACATGAGGAAGCTACAATGGTATCTCAAAAGCGTATGGACTCAACACTGCCACGATTTGGACACTGTCATTCAGATGATACCTTGCATCCAAAAGGAATTTTTGTGGTGGGCTCAGGAATGTCACCTAAACAAGGGACTCTCTGTGACCCGACCAGAGGCGAGTCAGATCTTAACGACAGATGCCTCAGACATGGCCTGGGGAGCACACTTCAATGGAAAATGGGTTCAAGACACGTGGCCTGCCAGACTACAACATTTGCATATCAACATGAAGGAGATGTTAGCAGTCCAATTTTCATTGATGGCTTTCAAGGATTTACTTCACCCAGGACAAGTGTTGATTCAGACAGACAACACAACAGTCATGTGGTACATCAACAAGCAGGGGGGTACCCATTCGTACCCTCTTTGCAGACAAGCTATGATTTTGTGGGAGACTGCTCTCAGTATGCACCTCACCCTTCAGGCAAGGTTTCTGCCAGGAGCACAGAACTCCCTAGCAGATGTTTTGAGCAGACAGATGGTGGATCCCCACGAGTGGAAATTGGATCTTCAGGTTTTTCAACAGTTGACGGTGGCATGGGGGACTCCAGACATAGATCTGTTCGCTTCTCCACTGAATTACCAACTGCCAAAGTTTTGCACAAAGCTGTTTCACCCAAAAGCTTGGAAAGTGTATGCTCTATCATTCAGTTGGAACAACCTTCACGTTTATGCATTTCCCCCTCTGCCTCTCCTTCCCAAGGTGCTCCTAAAGGTCAGGCAGGACAAGCCTTGCATGATTCTGATAGCTCCAGATTGGCCACGGCAGCACTGGTACCCTCTGCTGAGGACTTTGGTACGGGAGCCTCCTTGGCCTTTGCCATTAATTCCACACCTTTTGTCCCAGGCGAGCAATCATTTCCGCAATGTCAGGATTCAGTCCCTGCATCTGACAGCCTGGCGTATTCTGTTTTAGACCCTGGGGGGTCGCAGCTTCCTCAACAAGTTCTGAATGTCATTTTGGAGGCCAGACGGCCTAGTACAAGGAAAGTTTATGCAGATAAATGGAGGAGATTTTTTCTTTGGAGCAAAACAAAGAGCTTTGATGTTTCAATGCCTAATTTGAGTGTTTCACTTCAGTATCTTACAGAATTATTAGACAAGGGTTTGTCTTTCTCCTCTGTAAAAGTTCATGCTGCAGCCATTTCTGCTCACTATGACTGTGACCCACCATTATTCTCTCACCCTTTGTTCAAGCAATTTCTTAGAGGGGCAAAGAACATAAGACCCCTCAGAGCTCCTACTCCTTCCTGGGATCTCAATTTTGTGTTGGAAAAGCTCACATTACCTCCTTTTGAACCTGCAGCTACTTCAGAGTTGAAGTTTTTGTCTTGGAAGACTGCTTTTTTGTTGGCCATTACGTCTGCTAGAAGGGTATCTGAATTACAGGCTCTAATGGCTGTTGAACCCTTCCTGATATTTCATAAGAATAGGGTCTCACTACGTACTAATCCTACTTTTATGCCTAAAGTTGTTTCTAATGTGGCCTTAAACCAATCTATTCATCTGCCTACATTTTATGCTGATCCCCAAAATAAGGGGGAGAACATTTTGCATTCTTTGGACATTCACAGGCAGTTACGTTATTATTTGAGCAGAACTAAAGGGTTCAGGCAGTCCCAACAGTTATTCATTTCTTTTGCCTTGGGATCTCAAGGAAAACCTGTTTCAAAACAAACTATTTCTAAGTGGATTGGACATTGCATTGGTTTCTGTTATTCTCATCATGGCAAGGAGGTTCCAGCTGGAATCAGACCTCATTCCACTAGGGCTACTGCCACTTCTACTGCTTTTTTAAGGGGAGTAGCTACTAAGGATATTTTGGAGGCAGCTACCTGGAGTTCAGTGCACACTTTTTCTAAACATTACCATCTTCCTCTTTATTCCAAATCTAGGGCTGGGTTTGCCACTGCAGTTTTACAGGGCATGTTAGCAGCTCCTAATGCTATCTGATTTTACCAACCTCCCTTTACCTTTGCTTTGGGATTCTACCCACAGGTTATGACTGCAGCAATGTGAGATGAAGAACATAGTACAGTTTTGTACCTACCATAAATGTAGATGTTCAAGATCCACATTGCTGCAGTCTAATTTACCCTCCCTCCTTCCCTCTGTAGTTTGGGGTGGTTGTGTGGTTTGTGGTGTATCTATTGTTGCTATTTTGGTGATTGGGTATTTTTCTATTTTTGGCTATGGCCTTTCTTTTTAAGGCCTTCTGACATCTGGGGCAAGAAAGACTGAGGATATGGCGTCGGTCATGCGCTTTAATACCACGGCGTACTGACGTCAGATCTGAGCGACCATGACCGACGCCAGCCTAACACTTTGGTATTCGGGCCGACCGAGGACAGCGGACTACCCACAGGTTATGACTGCAGCAATGTGGATCTTCGAACATCTACATTTATGGTAGGTACAAAACTGTACTTTTCACTTCTGCTAATCTTGCATAACAGGTAAAATGCATCATTGCAGAAAATAGGCTTATATTTTAATCTCCGGAATTACTGAGCTTATTTCACTGGTAACACCATTTTCTTCTGGTGATGCTTGTTTCATGATGAACATGACTGACTTTTCACCTATGATGTGTATTTCAGTAAAGCAACTGATAATCAAACTTCCGGAGAATTATTTTGGCTAATGTATAAAAATACAAGTTTGTAGCCACGGAAAGCACCTGATCCAGTCATTTTTTTTCTTTAGCAGTTGATTTCTCCTGCAACAGTCTGTATTGATTCGTTGTGACTTGTGTGCACTTATGTGGGCATACAGAAACCCCTGTGAAACCTATGTTGACAAGTGCTCTGTTCTTATTGCTTCTTGAACCCATTAGCCGCTCTACTAAATTGCAGTTGTGTGTTTGGCTTCTGGCACTCTTATTTTCACTATTAATTTCATTCTTTTTGTTCATAACATTGGCGTATTAGTGCTTTCACTGTTATGTCGATCACTTTACCAAAGATAATTTTTTATGACCTCCTCTCAGGAGTCTGCAAGTGTTCTTGTGGTAGGGTGAACAGTGCTTTTAAGATTACTAGTCACATCATTTTGCTTTGAAATCTACCCTGATTTAATTGCACCTCTTTTCACCAACATGTGATTAGTCACTGCAGAATATCTAAAACCACAAAAAGTCATACTTTAGCACAGCAGCACTTATTACATTTCATAACACTTGCAAACATCATTTTAGTGGGGGGGTGCTTCACAGTCACATTCTGTTGGTGTGTGTGTGTGTGTGTGTGTGTGTGTGTGTGTGTGTGTGTGTGTGTGTGTGTGTGTGTGTGTGTGTGTGTGTGTGTGTAAATATATTCCGATTCTAATGTCACAGGACATTAGGAAAAAAATGGAAAACTTATATTTAACTTGGCTACTCTGTATTTAGAGTCCCTCAAAAGAAAAACTGAAGATACAGCCAGTTCCAGTGTACTACAATGACGAGCACAGAACTCTTTTTTTGCAAGCATCATTTTGAATTGCTGAAATACAAATTGAAAAAGTGGAGAGCAGGGCAGGCATTCATAAAGGGCTTCATCCAAATCGGATCTGAAGAAACCGATCATTGAAAGAGAAGGTAGCTCCTAATAAAATAAAAAAAAAAAGTTGACATACCTCTTGGGCATGAGATTTATCAAAGATAGCTTCAAATGCAGAAGGTAAGCTTATTGTTAAAGTAGGTGAGAAATTAGTGATATCAACCTGCAAAGAAAAAGTGGACATAATTGCACAGATTGCTGCTGCTCTTCAGCCAAAGTCAGAGGAAATTATAAGGCAACTGCACACAGACCTGAGTAAAATAAATGAAACACTGATGGAGTATATCAACTCGAGCAATAAAAGGCTGGAAAAAAGGAAGAACCTTTAAACAGGTATTCGGATAAGGTGCTAAAACTGTAAAACTCAAAGGTCGAAATGAAGAAAAGGCTGGCTGAATGAGACTGCGCAAGAAGTGATGTTTAAAAAAATGGAATTAGAGGAAATAGCACATAGGAAAAACTGAGATTTTCGGCTATACTGGAGAAGTTGGAAGACTGTATTAATTTTATGAAAGCACAAATAAGCAACTGAACTGGTGTTCCACAACATGAATTGTTAATTGAAAGAGCATATATATCATGTGTATCCTCCAAACCTGGCTATGAGAAAACAACATAGACCTTTAATAGTAAAGATGCAATCTTACCAACAGAAGGAATTGATTCTGACAAAATAGTGGCAGAAGGATAAAGTACTAAAAGTGGAAGACGGTAGAGTGTTTGCAGAGAACGACTACTCATTGTACTCCAGGCAGAAGATTAAATTTATTCCATTATTTGGGGAATGTCGAGAAGCATGCATGAGATTTAAACTGTTGTACCCAGCTATCTTAAAAATATTTTTCCCTGGAGGGACAAAATCATTTTTTGGAGTTTATGCTAAGGAAGAAATGCAAAAGTTTGTTCAATAAAAAGTGAGCTGTGAAACAGAAGGGATATTCTGTTTGTTCTAATAAGGACCACAAAGACACTGTGCCAGTAAAAGCTTTTCTAGTGTTCCAAGGGAAAATGGTTGAAAGAGGGGGCGGAGCACATGACTTGACTGGGAGAATCCGAGAGTATGTTGGAAAAGAAGCAGATATGGGATTTGGGAGATGGCGATGAATAGGAATAGAACAAGAAAATCTGGAAATATTGGATTTGTTTGGACTTTGTTAAACTTGTAGGGGACTCTAAAGCATATGCCCTACTTAATCTGTTAATTTTCAGAAAAATACTCAGGAGAAGAGGGGAAGAGGAGGGAGAAAGTTAACCAAGTAAAACGCATTTTTTTCTTAATAGTACTATTTAAATACTGCATGATTTTATTTGCATGTTAAAAAGTAACATTTAGTTTTTCAGTTCTTAAGTGTAATGGTGTACACTAATGTAAATAGGTTCTCCTGTTTTTTTCTTATTCCCTTCTTTCTCATTCAGTTTTAAGAAACGTATGCACTGCAGTGTAATAGTAATAAAAAAGATCTGGTTAAAAGAGCATGACAAAAGAAAAATGTGTGCTTTTTCTCATTCTTGCATAGGGGAATGACTGGATTAAGGTCATTAGCTTAATGTCTTAAGTTTTAAGAGAAAGCAAGTGTATGAAAAGAATATTGAAAACTATAAGTCTTTTTTTCTAGTAAACCGTTCTGTCTGGTTCTCATGATTGTAGCAGACAATCTGATAAAGACAAATGGCTTGGAGAAAATGTTTTCTGAAAGCATTCAAGTGTTTTCTCATCTGAGATAGCTATAAAGATAAGACAAAACCAGACAGCACTGAGTAGCACCACAGGCTGTGCCATGCTTCTTAGCATGGTAACATTTCTTTTAGGTTAGCTCAAGGCTGTTTGTGTAGCTGTAATTTTGGAACATTTGTTCCTATTAGAAGGATAAAACTTCAATAATAGATGTACATAGTTTTGTGTGCTATTAAGTTAATAGGTTTTAGGGGTTATTGGGTGTGTGTTTTTTTTTTTTTATTTGGTTGTGGGTTTTCGGTAAAATAGTTATGTAAGATGCCATAGGCTCAAATGGAGATGACGAAGCAACTGTATAAAAGATCAACCTGCTAAACAGTACATCCATTTAACTTGAAAGCTAGACATTTAACAAAAAAGCCATTGTACATAAAACATGGGAATAATAATTTCTCAAGTATATGACTCTGTCTTTAAACAGTAATGGTCTGACAGATAAATACAAAAAAGAATGAGTAGTGAACTATTAAAAATGTAGAGTGCAAATACTATGCTATAGGAGACACACTAGGAAAGAACTGAACATGTGAATTTGATAAAGGTTTTCAAGATGGTTATTCAATGGAATACCTGTGGTAAAGGAAGAGGAGTACTTATATTAATTGCAAGAGGAGCACCAATAGTAATAGAAGAGGATAAAAAAGACAATAATGGTAGATTTGTAGTACTAAGAGGCTACTGGCAAGGAAGGAGGATTACACTGCTATGTATTTATATTCCACCAAAAACTGCTCTAATGGAGCTTAAGAAAATTCTGGGAGAAATAATCTGCTTTCAGCAAGGAATATTACTTGTAGGTGGGACTGGAATTTGATTTGCAACCGTGAAGAAGTGTCTGGGGGGCCCAGAAGAGAAAAAAATATAACAAAGGAGGGTAGATTTTTGAAGTAAGTTATGAAAGTATTTGGCATAGAAGATGTGAATTCAGTGCTAGGAGTTTGGAGCGAATTTTACATATTCCCCAAGATACAAAAACAGGGCTAGGCTAGACAGATTTTATATTTCACAGGAACATGTGCATTTAATTGAAGGTCTTAATACACACCCAATAACTATCTCAGATCAGGAACCAATAATAGCTAAAATAAAAACACAGGGTAATGAAATAAAAATGAGACACTGGTGATTTCCCACCTGTCTATTAAAAAGAGAGGACTTTAAGGAATGGGTAGTGGAAATTATTCAGCAGCTATTAGAAAATATATAGGTTCATAGGTTCATACTAGGCTATCTGCCCTAGGGCATTTATAAGCCTAGCCAGAGTGTGTTTGGCTTTCGCCACCCATTTTAAATTAATTTTTCTATGCCTTTTTTTGGGGTTAGTATACTGTGCCTCTATCTAACAGTGACACAGAAGTGATAGCCGGGGTAAACCTACGATCTCCCATCCACTCATCAAGATTCCTCTTGAAGAGAGTCAATGTGGGACTCTGCCTAACCTGGACTGAGATTTTATTCCAGAGTGAAGGGAGCCTCTGGGTTATGAATCTGTCCCTCCAGCATGTCCTATTTATTTCAGTGCTGAGGTTCAAGTCTCTCGAGCGCATAGCTCGATGGGATTTGGATTTTCTGAGGTGCAGCATGTCCATTAATTCCGGGTTGGACATGGCTTTATACGTCAGGCACAGATCGCCTCTGAGCAGGCGGTATGCCACTGAGTAGAGCCGGTGTTTCTTTAACCGAGCAGCATATGGCATCTGTTTGAGCCCTTTGATCCTCTTGGTGAGGTACTTTTGGGGTCTTTCCAGTTGCAGCAGGTGTCTGGTAAGGTACATCCCAAAAGGAGCATTGTACTCAATTATGGGCCTGATGAGGGATGAGTAAAGAGGCACGATGACCTCCCCTGATCTAGATGTGAATCCCTTCATGATTAGGTGGGCTATATAAATGTTTTTCTAACCACTTTGGCCACGTGGTTATCAAATGAGAGATTGCTATCAACTTGGGTCCCCAGGTCCCTAATGACTTCTTCTATACTTAATGGATTACCACCTATGTGGTAATTTGTGGGCACTTTGTTTTTGCCAAAGGGGATGACTGTACACTTTCTGGCGTTTAGCTTGAGGCCATGGCTCTGGCACCAGTTGTCTGTTTCTATGAGGCCCTTTTGGAGGATGCTTGTGTCGGCTGGAGAGTTGATTATGGCGCCCAGTTTGCAGTCATCTCCGAACTTGGTCAGCCACAGTCCTTCCGTGTTGGCCTGTACTGCCGAGAAATATATACCGAACAAGAGAGGTCCCAGGACTGAGCCTTGTGGGACACCACTTAGCTAGGGAGTGGGATAAAATTAAAGTGAAGTTTAAACCAGGGTAGAAATAAAAGAAAGGTAGATATGGTTAAGAAGTAACGAAAATTATTTATAGGACTGATAATTGTTAAAGTATTGCAAAATAGTGGGAATCTCACAGAACACGAGGAGCAACTGCAGGATGCTAAACAGAAAATAAGGGATTGCCTTGATAGTCTGCATGATTTTAGAAAGATTACTGTTAAGCAACTTTTTTTAGTAATAAAGTTAGAGCACAAAAACTTTTAGCGCAACAACCTGAGCAACAGAAAGTAGAAAGCGGCTTGTCACCAAGTTTAGGGAGCCTATAACAAGGGATCCTGTAAAAGTATTAGAAATAGTTCATCAATTCTATGAAAGTCTGTATAAAACAGAGAAAAATGGAAATACAGAAGGGGTACAAATAGAAATGTTTATGGAAGAATTAAATATGCCAAGGTTAAAGGTAGAGGAGGCTTGACTACTAACAGGATAGGAAGAGGTGAGATAAAAATGGAGATGTGTAACCAACCTGCATGTGGTATTCCTTTGGAAGTTTGGAGGGAAAAACTGATCTGGAAAGTTTTGTTTAACAGTATTTTAAGAAAAGGAGAGAAGCACCAATATCCTGGAAGAAAGAGATGGTAGCTGTAGTACCTAAAAAGGGTAACTGTCCATTAGATCCAGCTTTGTACAGGCCCATTTCACTACTAAACCATGATTATAAAGTGTTTGTCTATAATGGCTAAAAGAATGTCAAAAGTGATGCCAAAATTGATAGATGTGGATCAGTGAAGTTGTGTGGAGGGGAAGCAAACATTTGACAGTAACAGAACACTGATGATCCAGAGGGAAGCAGAATGTAAGAAAATACCATTGTTGGTGGGTCCTGATGCAGAGAAAGCATTTGACAGAATAAGCTGGAACTCTGAGTAGAGACATGGAAGCATTTGCATTCCCTGATAAAATTATAAGGTTGATTAGGAGGATATATGTGGGATCAGAGGTGAAAATTAAGTGAGCAGGGTCTTCTCTGATAACCTATGCTTGAGCAGAGGAACCAGGCAGGGGGTGTCCTGTCTCCCCTTTGTTGTTTGCATTATTTAGAATCATTGGCAAATAAAATAAGGGACTCAGAAATTCAAGGATATAATTGCTATGGTAGTGAAAGCTGGCCCTGTTTGCAGATTACATTATTTTATACCTGTCAAAGCCAGAAAGGGACACTAGAGTGTTGTGGAACATATTGAGACAGTTTTTTTCCCAGGATACAAAATTAATGAATCCAAAGCAGACAGCGGTAAGTTACGTACCCACATACAAATTGGTTCAGCAATATCCATGCTTATGGGAACATGACAAAATTAAGTATTTAGTAGTATGGATTAAAACTGATTCCGGTGTTGAAACTGAGGATATGTGGGAAGAGATTAAACAAAAGATCATACAAAAACTGAGAAAATAGAAGTTCTGTTATGGATATTGATAGTAAGATATTGATAGCAAGATATAAGCAGTTAATGTTTAGTCCCTTTAATCTTATACACATGTAAGGCATATTTTTATCAACCAAATGAGAAGTTGTGGATAGCAATAAAGAGCTGAAGGATTTGATCTGGGAGGGGAAGGCAGCAAGAGTCAAGTGGGATACGCTTATTCTTCCAGTAGACTAGGACAGATTGGGATTACCCGATTTTGAAGGGGTATTTCAGAGCAGTACAGTTAAGGCTCCTATGCATAGTACAAGCAGAAAACTATAATTCAAAGTGGAAAGAGATGATGAAACGGGGAAGCCCAAGAAACGAGAAGGAGAATAATAATCCATATAGAATGTTATATTCATAAAGTAGGAGAAAGTATTCTAAGAACTAAGCCAACATGGGAATGGAGAAAGGAGACTTTGCCGAGAGGGATGACTGCAATTGATGATGCAGACACTAGGCAAGAGGGGCTGGAATTTATTGGCGAAAACTTGCATAAAAAAAACAAGATATTAGGAGCAAATAACTAGAGGGGAAAAGGTAATAGAATGGGAAAACACCAAGAACTTATTTGGACTGCAGGTTAGAAATTGTCTTCCCTGTCAAGAAAAATAAATGGGGGGGGGTTCTAATTGAAAGACCAGCAGTTGTAGAGTTTTTAGTAGAATCTAGAACAGAAGTTGCCATTAAGAAAGGAATAATTAGTAGAACGTATAAAATATTGCATGATAACTAAAGAATCATTCAAAGGAGGAAAGGATTGGGAAGAGAGATTGGATATGCAATTCAAAAAGTAACAATGGAGGATTTATGTACATCTCCCAAATATGCAGCAAAGTCTAAAAGATTTAGGATCTTTGCTTGGAAGTGTTTACATAGGTATTTTTCTACCCCAAGTAGACTCCAAAGAATTTTTCCTCAGCAAGTGTTGCAGGTGCGATGGGGAAGAAAGAGGTAATGGAGTATTTTCTGGGAGTATAATGAATTGGCAGGCTTTAAAGATTCCCTGCAAACTACTTGTCGGCGATGCTGTGTGAGCAAACTGGTGTAACAAAGTTTGAGCTGTGATATAAAATTGGAATTGCCTAGAGCATAAGGACTTGCTGAGTCTAATTATGGTGGCTGCTTGCTGAGTCTAATTATGGTGGCTGCTAAAAAAGCAATTACTAGTAAATGGCAATCAATCTAAACCAATTTTACTAGAAGCATTGAATATCATAACTGAGATAAAGCAACTGGAATTGGGATCTTTAGAAAAGGGAAGGAGCAAACTACACAGGAAAAATGAGAATTGTGGGAACATTATATGGAGGGGAGGAAAGAGGTGAAGGCAGGGTTTTGAATGAGCTATGAAATACTTAATTGACAGTTACTGGCTATATTATAAGTGATGTATAATGCTTGCAACTACAGTTGCCACATCGGGGTCTATGATGCGGAATGTTTGCAACTAAAATTGTATTAATGTGGTTTGTTTTTCATTTATATCAATGTAAGATTGCTTATGTTGTATTTGATCATTTATTAAAGATTTTTTGTTTAAAAAAAAACTGTAGATGTCCGTCTCTGTACTGTTGCAGTATTCCTTGAGGGGGGACCTCAGCTGATTATATAAGAGGGACCAAGGGGAATTCTGCAGGTCTTAATGAGGGAGGAGATCCCCACTACACTTGAGTGTCAGCAAGGGTTCAACCCTACCAGGGTTTTTCATGTGTATGTCCTGCAAAAGAAGAAAAAAAAAACAGCATATTGCCCCTGCAGTTAAGGATCCCCAATGAGAATGGTAGGATTTTACTCTGGGGTTAATGCTTACTTGGCTTTAAAGCCTCCTCTGTGCCCACCCCTCCCTGGTCTTCCACTCCTCTTAAAAACCTAGGGAAAAGCATTCATCTGAGGATCAGGATTCAGGGGAGGAGCCATTAGCTTACTCTTCTCAGATCCTTTCCCCCTTGGACTGTGTTTCAGAGGAAGAGGATTCTGTTAGTTCAGATTCCCTTTTGAAGAACTCTCCATTGGGGATACTATTTCCCGTGTGATGTACTTCTTTAAGTGGGATTGTTTTCAGGTTTCTGATATCCAAAAGAGGTATGAGCTCCTCCAGATGAAATCTCCCTAGCCTTATACTTTTCTTCCAGTTTTGGCTGCCGCCCTGGATACCTTTTTGGTAGCTTCTGTAGCACCCCCCTCCTAATTGCCTAAGAAACCCGACAGATTTTGCAAGGTGCCTGACGTTTGTATATTTTTATATAAATGGCCTTCTGTTGATCCTCCTTCGGTGTCTGTCTCCTCTGACAAACCCTCCAAGCTGTTGCCCTCTACTAAGCTGCTTTCTTCAGATAAGGATAGTAGGGCCATGGAGAGGCTGGGCAAAAAGTTCTATACTGCTGCCATCCTGTCTTTTAGGGCCATTAATTACCAGACTCATATGACCTGGTATGTTTTGGCTCTCCTCTCTCAAGTTTTTCAGGTGATTTCTGGTATTCCTGATTGAGAAAGGCTTTGTTTGATTCTACTTCCCAAGTTGCCTACCACGCTATTAAATGCAGGTATGATGCAGCTGATGCTTCTTTCAGGGCTGCTGCATTTGGTTCTGTTAAGTGGTTTTACTCTTAGCTTCGTCTTCAGGCTTTCCCTGATGACTTTAAGAGCAAATTATTGGATGCCCTTGGATAATAAAGATCTTTTTGGTACTGCTGCTGCTGAGATTTTTAAATCTCTCCAAGATAAGGGCAAAGTGTTGCAGGAGTTGAAACATATTTTTGTTTCTCCTGTTACAAAGTTTCAAAGGAATTTCCCTTCCAAATATGATTTAGTTTGCAAACAATCTTGCCCTTCATCTCAGGGTAAAAAGGGTTCTAGACGTGCACCTCCTGCTAAATCTACACAGCCCCCTATTTCCCAGAAATCTGTTTTTCAGAAGAAGCCAGGATCTGACTGCTAACTTCCCTTTTCTGGCCAGGATCCCTTGTCCATTCCAAACTGGTTAAAGTTCACCAACTTTTGGGTTCTGTCCATTGTCCATGGGGTATTTCCGTGATTTGGAAATCTCACCCTCCCTTTCTGTGCATCACTCAACCACCTCAAAAACAGTTTCTTCTCTTCCCAAAGGTGCTTCATTCTCTTTTGACCTAGGGCACAATTCAAGCTGTGCCTCCTGGCCAGGAAGGGTGAGGTTTTTATTTCAGAATATTTTTGGTTCCCAAGATGGAGAGCACCTAGAGACCAATTCTGGACCTTTCTCAAGGGCCCTCCTTTCAGATGTTACTTGATCCTCTTCTTCCCTATGCCTTTCAAGTCTCTGGATCTCAAGCATGCCCGTCTTCATATCCCCACCCATCCCCTTTTCAGGAAAATTTTGCTTGTCTGTGTTTTTTCCTTGCATTTTAAGTTCTCAGCTTTGACCTTTGGCCTCTTTACTGCCTCAAGAGTATTCACCAAATGCTTCATTCCTGTCATTCCTTTTTTCAGGTTGAGAGGGGTTCAGATATCTCCTTATCTAGACAATCTGCTTATTCAAGCTTCATCCCTCTGAGGCTCTGCTTCAGGATCTCCAGTTTTTTTCTGCTGCAGAGTCTGAGGTTCACCATCAACTTTCAAAAATCATTCCTGACTCTTCTTCAGTATCATGTTTTCTTTGGTTACAGGATCCAGACCATCTCCATGCTGGCATCTCTGCCTGCCTCTAAGGTGTTCTCTACTTGCCTTTTTCCAGTCTTTTCTTCCTCTGGATTGTCACATCCAGGAAATTTCTCAGGGTCCTTGGGTTTATGGCTTCTACCATTCCCATGCTGCCTCTGGCTAGGCTTTGTTTGAGAACTTCAGTGGTACCTCAAGTCAGTGTGTCATCAACATTGTCACCTACTGGACCTCTTATTTCCCTTCCCTCCTTGTCTCAAGCTTGATATTCGATGGTGGATTCAACTTCTCTCAACCCGGGGCTTCCTCTCCAGTATGAAACATATTGAGTGCTTTATAGGTGCTTCAGACTGGGTTGGGGAGCTTCCTTAAGCTTTCATGGTTCAGAGTCTCTAGCTTCTTCATAGGTCGGACCATGTCAACATCAAGGGAATGCTCTGCTTCTAGATCTTCAGGCTTTTCATACCCTGTTTCATCCCAGGCCTCTCAAAAGTTTCACAGACACCATAGTGATTTTGGTATGTCAACAAGCAAGGGGGTACAAGGTCCTACCCTCCCCCCTTTGCTGGTTAGCTCTTCTGACTTGAGATCTAGCTGTCCAGTGTCAAGTGACACTTTAAGGCTATCTGCATTCCCTCAGAGCACAATCTAGTGGCAGACTCTTGGAGCATGTCCAGCTCAGCTCACGAATGGATGCTTCACAGAGGTGTGTTCCTGGACATTGTCCATTGGTGGGTTACTCCTCTGAGCAGACATATTCCTGTCTTTTGTTCCACATCCCCAAGTCCTTTGTTTTGGAAAGTGGACACCCTGTCTTTTCCTTGGCAGAGGATGTTTCTGTACACCCCCCCCCCCCACATTTCTTCAGCGCCTGAGAGTCTTGTGTAAGATCACACAGGAGACTCCCAAAATCTTGTTGGTGACTCCTTTTATCCCAGACAGCATTGGTTCTCCCTTCTTTCTCACTTGGCAAGGAGCAATCGCCACATTACCTCAATGGGTGGACCTTCTCACACAAGTCAAGTCAAAGTAAACTTTGTCATTTAGAACTACACACGTGTAGCCTAAATGAAATTTTGTGCATCAGCTCAGTTCTTGAGATAACAAAGGAAAGTGAAACAACATATACAAGTAGAGGAATGAACATAACTAACAAATACAGTACTACTTCCAATATACACAAGAAAGAGCAAAGGCATTTACCAGCAGTCGTATAAGAAAAGAATATCCTTCCTTGAGTTAAATTAACTACCCTATTTAAAGTAATACAAAAACACACTTTATATAGACTAATAACTTGGGCATTTCAAATATTCCACTTGAGTGAGTTAAATAACTATGGGAGTGTGAAAATGTAAACAAAACCTAGAGATTTTTGAAAAGTATAAAAAGAAATACTATGGACATGGGGAAGAAAAGAGAGAGATTTGATATGGTGCAATATTTCTGCAAAGTTGAAAGCCAAATTAATCAATACGAAAAAAGAGCCCCCAAAGATATTTGAAGAAAAATATAGGCAAAGGCATCCAGATATGGAATATTTCACAATAAAAAAATATCACAGAGGAAATGTAGAAAAGAAGACTAGTGAAATGAAAGTTGAAATAGAAGTTGAAGTTATGGAATGCCTGTGAAGTGAAGGATTTGGTGTAGAAGGTCTAAAGTAGGTTACATCACAGCATGATGGAACAAGTCCCCAAAGTAAGGAGAAAACAGGAAGATCAGGAGACATCTGAAGAAGAAATATGGACACGGGAAAGAAAAAGAGATTTAATGTGGTGTAATATTTATGCAAAGTAGAAAGCAAAACTAATCAATACAAAAAGAATAGCACCAAAGATATTTGAAGAGAAATACAGGCAAGGGAATCCAGACATGGAAAACTTTACAATACAAAAATAAGACAGAGGAAAATAAGAAAAGAAGATTAGTAATGGAGAAGTTAAAGTGAGATTATGGAGTACCGGCGAAATGAAGGATTCAGGGTAGAAAATCTAACTCTGAAAGCAGCACAGCAAGATATAGAGCAACAGACATCCAAATTAAGGAGAAACCAGTGGAATGGGAAGCAACTGGTCAGTTACCATATGAAGGTATTTTGGAATTTTCCACAGGAAACCAGTATAAAGCTTCCCTTGAAGCTGGGCAGCTAGGGAAGGAACAGGGAACTGGCAATTCTGACCGTTAATATTGAGGAGTGATAGGCCAGTGAGTTCAGACAGAGAAACGGATGACGCAGTGATGAAGAGAATGTGCCACAGGAAGATGCTGTAGAACTTTCTATAGAATGCCCCCAGAAAATGGAGAACAAAAAAATGTGCCCCTAGTTTAGAAGAAAATGAGCTAAGAGTTGCTTGATTTAATAGAGACAGACATATTGAGATCAATGAAATAAAGACTGCAGAAGGTCAATGCAGCTAAGTTAATAGATAAAATTCTACCACAAGAACATGGGGGGTAGTAAGGGAAAGAAAGGGGAGAAATCGAATACCATCATGGAAGTATCAAACAGAGAAGACTATAAAGCAATTAAGACAAGAAGTGTCACTGCTAGAAGAGGGAACAGATCAAAAATAGCCGGAAAGATGGATGTGATAAAAGCAATACGCAGTATTACAACAGATCAAGATTTATCTTGCACTATTGCAAGTAATAAACTAAAAATATTAGCACAGGTAGAAGATACACAGATAAATATAAAGGAAAAGTACAAAATAAGCAATTTATGGATGACAAAAAACTTGAAAGATACATGAACTAAAAACGTACTCCAGCTGTTAGCGTCAATAAAGGCAGTCCATATTGTATATACCACCAATAGTTCCAAAATCCAATAGCTCCACGAAGCCCAAAGCACAGTAGAAAAATTGATTTTATAGATGTTATTCCAAAAAACAAACTAACAAATATAATGATTAAGCGCTTTCGTCTCCTCACCGGCGACCTCTTCAGAATCAACATACACGTGTGTACACTGCTTTTATATACTCACAATGAAACTGGTTAAGCATAATTACACAATTAATTGAACAATTAAGCAATTAAACTCACAGTTCCTTAAAGAACTACACAATTTTGTGCAGTGAATAGAACCAGCAATACCCTACCTAGATAGCTACATCATTGTTACTGGACAATAAAGTCCATTAGTGTAATCCTTTGAATAGATAAAAAAAAAAAATTAAAAACACATAAATATTAACACATGAATATTAAGATATTTAATAAATATACTAATAAATATATTAATAATAATATTATTGTGTTTAATATCATAAAATACGTAAAATACGTAAGTGTAGCACTTAATTAAAATTGTAAAAAATGTAATGATGATTAAGTTAAAACCAGCAATGTTGTAATATTGCAGTGACCAAAAATATGTGGACAAGTTATTTTGTGTGTTTACCAAAAATTAATACAACATAAATATGTTCCTGATTATATACCCCTTTGTATGCTTTTTTAGGATCAAGGGACAACAGTTTCAAAGCTGGCACTATAGATATATTATCGTTGAGACCCTTACTACCACATGCATCCAGCTTTAGTGTAAGCCTAGTTTCCCAATCGCCACCTCTATCCAAGGGTTCCACTAATTCCAAAACCCAAAACTTAAAATTGGCATTGTGACATACAAGAGTATGTCTATAACGTGCGTTGTTCTCATTCTTGTGGTTTATATCCCTTATATGTTCATAAATATGTCTCCTTAAATGCCTTTCCGTTTTTCCAATATAGTAACACCAACAATATTTGCAATAAGCAATATATACCACCCCCTTAGTATAACAACTGCTATATAATTTGGCTTTTAAGGTCATTCTTAAACTAGGCAGTTTCAAACATTTCTCTCCTGCAATGAAGGGACACTGGGGACATCTACCACATCTAAAAGTGCCTCTTTTATTACCTATATTACTATCCTTTTTGTCAAACTGACTTTCTTTTCCCCTTTCTAGAATACTTTTTAAGTTATTTCTCCTGTAGCTATAAGTTAATTTGTTTTGAAACACCGTAACCCTTGTAGATATGGATTGGAACATATTCCATGTCTCATTAATACATTTTTAAGCCACCCCATATTTTTGAAATATGTTAGTCGTATATGGGATGGTCATAGTATTTGCAAAACTTTTTCCACAACTCGTTCCTGTAGTATTAATAATATTTTCCCCAAAATCATTGTTTAATCCAAGCAACGGGGTATATTTGGTGCTTCTTCTATCTACCACAAACTGTTTAATGTTACCAATGAATGCGTGTGGGTACCCCCTTTCATAAAACATGTTTTCTAACTTATCTAATTCCTTCAAAAATGTTTCATATTCTGTCGTCATTCTAGAAATCCGAACCATCTGTCCCTTCACTACGTTCTTCTTTAGTTGTATAGGGTGGTCACTCTCAAATTGAAGGTATGCATGGAAAAATTTTCTTTTCTATAAATAGTGGATTTGTAACATTTTGCAACCCTGTCTTTAAATATTTGTACATCCAGGTAATGAGTTACCTCTTGATTAATCTCATGAGTAAACTTAAGAAATGGGGTGCTCTGATTAATGTAGTCAATAAACTCACTAATAACATTTTCTGGACCTATCCATACCATGAATATATCGTCCAGAAATCTGTAATAGCTCTTGATATACTGGAAATATTCGGATAAAAACACTTAATTCCTCTCCCAATACAGCATAATGATATTAGCATATATGGGGGCACATGCTGCCCCCATAGCTACGCCTTCAACTTGGTGGTAATAATCGCCTCGAAAAAATATATAGTTATTCTCAAGTACTAGTTCCATATTTTCTAATATAATCCTGAATTCATTCGGGCCTAAAAAATCCATTTCAACTAATATATTTTCAAACCATTCTAATCCGGTACCATGGGGAATAACCATAAATGAATCTTTTACATCAATAGTGATAAAAATAGCTTGTTCATTGTACTTCACTTTATTAATCTTTTTTAAAAAGTCCCACGAATCAATATGTTGGTATTTTAAATGGTAGCCTTTTAATTTTGTATCAATATATGTTGCCAAGGGTTGTGTCTTAGAACCGTGCGATGATACAATAGGTCTCATTGGGGGGGGTTGTATACATTTTTATGTGTTTTTGGTATACCAAAAATGGTAGGAATCACTGGCTTATTCACTTTAAAAAAATTCATAAAGATCTCTATCAATAAGCCTTTGTAGTAAATTGTCATCCAAGAAATAATCAGTTTTCTGATATAAAATATTAATTTAATTTTTAGAAGCTATAGTATAACTATTGCTATTATTCAAAATGTCCAACATTTTCCTGGTATAATCCCACTGGTCCATCAGAACCATACCACCCCCCTTATCAGATTTCATCACTCTAATTTTGCCATTACTTCTAAGCTCATCAATAAGCTGGTTTTCCTCATCTGTTAAATTGCTACCTTGTCTTTTGTGGTTCTTCATATAATTACTTCTAATTTGATTAGTGAGAACATTCTCAAAACACAAAATATCGTGTTGTAATGGTGGATTATAAATGCTTCGTCTATGTAAATTGCCTTGTCCACTATAAAATTCACCTTCTTTAAAAATAACAGAAAAATTCAATTTTCTGGCAAATAGCTTAACGTCCAGTAAAATATTTTCCATGGTGGGTATCCTTTGTGGCACAAACGTGAATCCTTTTGTAAATCATTTAAAATATGTATCACTAATTGTTATATCGGTGTAATTAAAAATATTAAAATTGTCTGAGGAATGAATAATAGTATCAACATCATTTAACTTATGTAAATTCTCAATAATACCCTCTTTTGGAGCAGCAACAATGCTTTCACTATCTATTTGTACATGTCTGTCATATTGAAGCGATAATCCCCCGTAACTTGGGCATAGGATTGCTGTTGGGGTAGTCGATTCCTTATTCTTTCCGACCTCCTGGGGCCTAGCTCCTCTAAAGGGATCTCATTGTCCTTGTTGTATTCATCTTCATAATGTTCGCTAGTTCCCCCAAAGTCACCCCCAGAATATTGATTCCTGTATAACCCTACCTCCTCACCTTGTTCTCTACTTCTAAATGTATCAACATTCCTATTACTGGTCAAGTGTGCTGAATGATGCAACTCCTTATCATAGTGTGATTTGTAATACCTACTGTTATTAATATAAGCAACTCCTGCCCGGTATTCGTTTAAATCCCTTTTAAGTTTAAAAACTTTCCTGTTATAATTATTGATGTAACATTGTCTACGTCTTGTATAGCTCTAAAATATACATTCTTATATTCTTCAACTGAAAACAGTAAATCTTCAGAAATTTCTTTATATAATTTATCAATTTCTATCTTATTTAGCTCCATTTGCTTTTCATTACTTTTCATAAGAGCCCGAATAACAGATAATCCACAATCATTAAAAATGTTGCTAATATCTTTGAACAGTTCATTGTCATCTTCATAGCTGGCATTACTCGGAAACTTAGTTATCCTTAGTCCTTTGGGAACAATGCTATCATGTAAACACTTGCTAAAATACCAATTTTCGACAACATAACTTCTATATTTAGTAAGAAGCGTTTTTAAAGTCTTACACTTTTCCTTGTATGTCGTATTACTTCTTTGTACAGGATCCGCTGCCTTGGTAGAATTACTAAACGACCTATTTAACCAATTGTTAAAATCAATGTTACGATACTTAGAAAAGTCATTTGCTTGATAATGATAGCGATCCTCGCTTCCAGTTCTACTTGTATTGACCAAAGGATCCGCCATGCTTACTAGGGTTCACGTGGAAATTTTCTTCGCCATGTTATTTTAGTCAGCGACGCCTGACGTCATCACCACATCCCCCGAACTCCTAGGACTGCTCTGGCCACACGGGATACCATTTGATACCTCTGGTGATGTATTGTGAACGTGCGAATGGCTCTGAATGACTTTAATGAGCTCGCTCAGCAGGGAACTACTATCGGCCATCACAAAACAATAATAGTCTTATAATTTAGTGTCCTATTTAAAACCAGCATCAATAGAAAGGTCACAATGGCGAACAGATCCTAAATAAATGTTCGAAAATGTTGAAAGAAATTGTCTATTTTGCACTGAATTGGCAAGGAACGGTGGTGCCAACCAAGATCCAAGGACACCTCGAATCCAACAGCTGGTAAACCAGGAATCACAAAAAACTTGAAAGATACATGAACTAAAAACGTACTTCAAAGTGGTTAATCTTTATATTTGTGTTCGTTTGTTTTTTGGAATAAAATCTATAAAATCAATTTTTCTACTGTGGGCTTCGTGGAGCTATTGGAGCCATTGGATTTTGGAACTATTGGTGGTATATACAATATGGTCTGCCTTTATTGACGCCAACAGCTGGAGTACGTTTTTAATTTATGGATGACCCTAAAAAGTTTATAGTGAATTGGGAAGCCAGGTAAAAGGAATTGAAAGACCACCAAAAAAAGAAGAAATAGATGTGTTTTGGAGAAGTATTTATGAAGATCCTGTGGAACATAAGGAAGATGCTAAATGGATAGCAGTAGTAAAAGAAAGAATAAGAAGGTCAAAGGTACAGGATATGAAATGGGATGAACTAAAAGCCAGAGAAAGACTGAAACAAAGTTGAGAAAAGCCTCTAATTAGAAAACCCCAGGCCCAGATGTAGTTCCTAACTTCTGGTTAAAAGAATTAATATGTTTACATGAAGATTTAGCTATGAGAAAGAACTTTTATATGCACACCTCGAACAGACACCAACCTGGATAAGAGGAAAAACAGTGCTCCTACGAGTGAACCTGCAAGCTACCCTAAAAATTATAGACCGATAACTTGCTTCCGACAACGCATAAACTATACACTGAAATTAATGCAGACAGAGTTTATAGTCATTTAGAAGAAAACTTAATTATGGCAATAGAACAAAAGGGCAATAAAGTCATATGGAACAAAGGAACATTTGTTGTTGAAGTCATAGTAGAGAACTGTAAAAAGGGGTAAAATCTAAATATGGCATGGATTGACTATAAAAAGCATTTGACAGTATCCCACATTCAGGGATAAAAAGACTGCTTAAAATTTATAAAATACACCCTACACTATCTACATCACTGCGACCATGAAACTGTGGCAAACCACTTTGCAGATGAGCCATGATAAAGAACAAATTATTATTCCAGGGATAAAAAATACAAAGTGGGATATTCCAAGGTGACTCTTGTCATTGTTGCTATTTTGCCTTGCCTTTAACCCATTAAGATGTCTGCTTGACAGATTAGGTCATGGCTGTTTGGCTCCCAGAAAGCAACAAAGTCTAGTCTTCTCTTAACTGTATAGCGCATCAGATGAACTGAAAGCACAACTGCAAGTACTCAAACTTTTTCAGATATATGAATGTCATTTGGTCGTGATAAATGTGCAAAAGCAACCTTTAAAGCCGGAAAGCTGCAGCACCAAGAAAACATCAGTTTGGAACCAGAATGTGATCTAAAACCTTGAGCAAGAGGGGAGTGTAAAAATATTTGGGGAAATGATGACAGATCAACAATAAAAAATGAACAAATGTGAATAAAACTTAATAAAGAATTAGAAGACAAATTAATCCTGAAAACAGCATTAACATCTAGGAACAAATTTCAAGCTATAAACCAATTTGGTCTTTCTGTTCCAACTTACAGATTTGGAGTGAGTGTCTGGCCCCAGAAGGTGTTTGATTAGACAGGAAAACAAGAAGGAAGCCTCATGCTTTTCAAATGAATTATAAACAACAGTGCATACCAAGATTATATATTCCTCATTCCAAAGGAGGTATGAGCCTGCTTGAAATTGATTACATGTATAGATCTGCAGTCGTGGCACTGCATGCATATCTGCTGACCTCACAAGACCCAAATATAGTAAAACATGAGGAGAAGAAATCTAAGATTTTCCTTCTCGGTCTTGCAGAAGTATATCAGCATCAAGTGGGAAAGGAAATCAAACCAGAAGTAGATGAAAATCAGGCAGCAACTAAATGTGCCAAAGAAAAAAGAATATAAGGTGAAGGATCAGATGAGAAAGTAAGAAATGTGGGAAATGCATAAATATAGTTGCAATTATAGAAAACTCCTGGAAGAAGCTCGTGTTGATCAGGACCAAACACAGCAATGGTTAAGGAGAGGCAAATTCAAACCAAATTATGAAAGGTTAATAATGGCGGCCCAAGATAGTGAGCTACACATTGGTTTACAAAGGCCATTGAACATGTGGAACAAAACAGACAAATGTAGGTTTTGTAAAACCAGAATTGGAAATGGTCACTCACATCGTTGCTGGCTGTGATATACTAATGGCAGAAGTACTTTATACTGAAAGGCATAATAATGTGGCAAGACTATTTCACCGGGGATTGTGCAAACATTATATTGAAGTAACTGAAAAACACTGGAAACGTGAGCCACAAAGTATCATAAGAAATGGACTGCATCACATGGGATCACCCATTACCAAACACATCAAAAGACCGATGTGAGAAAGCCAGATAATAGTGGTCCATTAAAAGAAGACAAAAGTAGCATTGATGTTTGAAATCACTACACCCGTTGACTACAGTGTCTTGTGTACAGAGAGAGACAGGCATAAAATATCTGGATTTGCAGACAGAAATGAGAGCAATGTGGAAGAAAGGTACCCAGACAGTTTCAATAGTAGTAGCAGGAACGGGTCAAAATCTACAATCGTATTTAGGTATGTTACCAATACATGTAAAACTGTACGAATTGCTGAAGGAGTCGTCATTAGGCACATTGCGGGTGCTGTGAAGAGCACTTCTGGCTGACATCAAAGTCTGAAACAGTACTAATTTCATGAACTTACTTCGACTTAAGAATGGGATCCATTCCCATCATGGTATTAGAAACTCAAAAGATTTGGAGAAAGTAAAAAGTGGAGGTTCCTTTGGTCCTCTTATTTGTGTGATCTGCTCCAAGCTGGCTTGGGATATTCTTCAGCTAAGTCACCTATCAGCAATTTCTGCAGTACTTCCTTATAGCAGCCTTGCTGATGTCTTCATATAAAGCGTAAGCGGGGCGATAAATCCAGTTGTTTCACTGCAAATTGCAGTGATCCTTACTCCAGCTGAGCTTCCCTGGCACTACTCCATGCATTTTATGAGGAACAAGGGAAAAATAATAAAGCAAAAATCTTGACAGTCTCTGAAAGCCTGGACAGCTGAGAGGTATGCATCGTTAAGGTGTTCTGTCATAGGAGTGTGCGTGTGCATTTCATACATTACTGTTAAAACCACTACTCATTCACTGGCATAACTGAGAATCATATTCATGTGTAGTGTATTTATTTAACCAGGGTCCTGATTTCAAAATTCGCCTGTACATTCTTTCAAGAAAGGTTGTCAGTTAATATTAGACTGTATAATGATTTGTAATGTGCCTCTTTAAAGCAAGATCAAGGCATTTACATAATCTATAAATTGTGCTGTCTTGCTCCAGCTATTAAAATGATTACTGTGGTATCCTCTGACATTACAAGATTATGTACACTTTAAATGTTTGTGTTTTATAAAAAAAATTAAAAAAGGAATAACTAAGAGAGTATAATTGATAAAAATTTTCAGTATGAATCATCCCGCTTGATCTTTAATTTACTATATCGACGGGGCCACTATAATAAGGAAGTACCATTTCTGCTCGTCTGCCCTTGACTCATTCTCTTCTGGCCTCTAGAGTTGAGGTCATTTTCTTAAAAGCATCTTTCAAGTCAGTCCTCCCAGGAAATATATTCTGCATTCCTAGGACCTCAGTTTTGTTCTTGAAAATTCTCGCAGGCTCCTTTTCAGCCTGCTGCTTCAGCTTCCATAAAACGTTGTACTTGGCTGAAGAAAGAACAGTCTTCCAAGAGGGTTTCTGAACTTCAGGATCTCATGGCTGTCCCTCCTTTCTTAGTTTTCCACAGGGACAATGTGTCTCTTCATACTAATCCTCCTTTTATGCCTGATGTGGTCAGTGAGTTTTCCTTAATGAGTCTATTCATTTGCCTTCCTTTTTCCTTCTTTGCAGTCTGCCAGTGAGACTGTTCTTCACACTTTGGTCTTATTTGGATAAAAATAGATCTGATGATATCAGTCTTCACTCAATACTTGGCAACTGGTTCGGTTCCAAACCTCGGAAACAACTGGGCCATATCTTCCAGCTTGTGCTCTCCAAACTCTCAAGCCAGGCACTACCCATAATGCTCCTCTCTGAAATTACTTCAGATCTCTTTTGCCACTTCACAGACCAGACCCGTTTATCTTGCCCTCAAACTTTGGCTATTACGGTAAGTTTTTTCTTTATTAAAACTCTGTCTTCTTATATTTGGTTAATTTATCTGTTGTTAGTCTCCCACCTATCTACTCGCTCCTCTCGTAGTTGGCATTAGTGTGTCACTGAGATTCTTCTCTCTACTGTTGGTAGATCTTTTAAGTACCATTGTTGGTACATTCTTACCTTTTTTGGTATTTCTAAGGACCATTGTTGGTATTTTCTCTGTCTACTTAAGGAAGATAAGGAGATTTTTTTTTTTTAGTATTCTTCCTTGTCGTGTGTGTGAAAGTTTGTCTTCATTATGGCTGAAAAACAATTTCCTCCTAAGTCTTCTAAGGGCACCTCCAGTTTTAAAAGGTGCCAGAAGTATCAGGGTAAAATGCCCAACTGATGGGCATACCTTGTGTGAATATTGTCTGGGGAAGATTAATCTCCAGGAAGACTGTTCAATCTGTCATGAGTTTTCAACTTGTATTTCAACTGAGAGAAAGAACAAGCTAATTTTGAAAGGAATCCTTAAATCTGGATTTGACAAGGCCATTTCTGAGTCTAGGTCTAAAGCTAGCACATCCTCCTCCTCTTCTATTTCAAAGAGAGAAGGCCTTCTTTGGTTCCAATTTTTCAGAACCATCAAGAAAATTACCTAAATCAACCTCGGTACTAAGGAGCACCGGAAGGTTATCTGGTTCCAAAGCTAAATCTCTATCAGAGCTGACAGCTTACTTCGGCACCCACTGCTTATTTCTTCAGTGCCAAAACATTCAGGACTGCCTCCCCTCCGAAGAACAACTCAACTCTCCTACTATTGACCCCTTCAAAGACATGCCACCAAGCCCCTTTTTGGAAGTGAGACCCCCTAAGTATCCTTCCTCTGCTTCGACTCGATCTACTAAGAGTCTATCTGAGGCCAATATTTTGAGACTGGTGGATCAGCTTCTAATTTTGAGGGGATTGTCTTCAGTTCCAAGCCACGCTGGTGTCGGAACCAGCCAATCTATGACCCCTACATGCCCTCCTCCTGCATTTTTTGCTGAGTCCTTGGAGCCCTCTGTTCCGACTCTCCCAGTGTTGACTGTCTCTTGTCCTGTAGTGTCCTCTTCTCCAGTTCCGAGAGCTGTCTAGTTCCTCTGAGCATTCAGCACCAGAGGTCTGCTGGGGTCGAGACTCTCTAGTCAGGTCCAAGGTGCATGGATCTCTTTCCTTTCCTTTGGAACTGTCTGTGTCCCTTGGTACTTTGGCTCTTGTAGTTTCGACCCAGGCTTCTGTTCCTGAGGATGCCCCACTTGGTGCAGAGTGTGACCCTGGTTTCGAAGGAGCCTGCTTTTGTTACAGGCTATCATCCCTGTATGGGGGACTGGCCTTCTGGATCATAGAGAAGACTTTGTCCATTGGGGACTCAGTCTTTGCTATCCCTGTTGGGACAAATTTCTACATCCCCTCGGCCTGAGCTACTATCTGTCTCATCCCCAGGACAGGGGGCACAAAAGTCCCAGGTGACACCCCGTTAGTGGTCTCTTCTTTAGATATTTCCCTGGATCATCTCCCTGAGGAGCTCCCTGTGAAGAGGAAGTGCAAGATGAAGCACCTGGACTTCCGGAGGAGTCCTTCACTGAAGATACTGATTTTGATGAGGGGGAAGGTCCCCCCCCCCCCCGATGATGTTTCCTTCGGTGATATCCTAGAAATCCTGAAATAGAGGGGTGGCTGGTCCTCCATTCAACCTTCCTCAAAAGACTCCGTATACCTGGAGGCTTTTTGTGCCCAGCCCTCTACTTCTTGCATCTCTCTGCCTGCTGACTATCTCGTTAGATTCTTCGCGCAGCAGGCATGGAAGATGCCCAACGCCATAGAGCTGATACCCAAGAGATCTGATCGTATCATATCGACCCCAAAGATGAACCACACTGGTCCAAAGGGATTCCCATTAATGCCATGGTGATAGCAGCTGCCACGAAAAAAGGAACTTGCTGAGAAAAGGCTGACCATCCATCCTCATAACAAGAAGTCTAGGACATTGGATAGATTTGGGAAGGGAGTTTATGCTTCAATGACCTTCATGCTCAGGTCCTTCAATTATATGGCACACTTTACCAGATTACAGAGGGATCTGATTAAAGAGCTTTCATGTACCCTCTCAGGAGCAGTGGCTGAAGGAGTTCATGACAAAGTTACCTCTTAGCTTGCAACCCTTGATGCAATCTCTAACTCGTCCATGAGGTTCATTGCTCATGCAGCTGAAGGGACGACTAGGGCAGCGGGTTCAGGCATAGCCATCAGAAGGCATTCCTGGCTATGCTTGGGTGACTTTGCAAAGCCATTTAAATCTTAATTCATCAGTGCTTCATTTGACTGCTCTACCCTGTTTTGGTACCAAGGTAAAACCCACTTCATCCAGATGTGAAAAGGATGGCCAGACCATTTCTGCCATAGGAGTACATTTCTCTACTCAGAGACCGTACTCTAGGAACCAGAGAAGTGGGAGCCTTTCCAAGATTCACGAGGCAAGGACTTTTCCCTGGGGAAGAAGGGGAAGTAATGGAAGGTGCCGCCTCAGAGGCAGACAAGGACCACAAAATCAGGGATCTAGAGAATCCTTCTCTGGTGCTGCCTACCAGCATCCCTGATCGGGGGCCGTATTGCCCTTCTCTGGAAGCAGTCTGGGGACGACTTTCTCTGCACCAGTCTGCCTGGTAAATGTTAACTACAGACAAATGGGTGCAGGGAATAATATCCAGAGGCTACAGAATTTCTTTAGCATTACCCCAAAACCCTAGACAAAACTCCCGGATGTACCACCCAGTGACAGGGAAGCAGCAATATTAGAAGTTCAAAAATTGCTAGACAAAAGAGTCATCCAAAAAGTCCCACCAGATCAAATAGAATCTGGATTTTAGTCGAGGTCCCCAAGAAAACAGGGGACTGGAGAAATATCTTGGATCTCAGAGAGTTCAACATGGCAATTCAGGAATCCAAATTCCGGATGGTCTCTGACTCGATACTTCCATTTTTGGAAAAAGATAACTGGATGTGTTGTGTAGAATTCCAAGAAGCTTATCACCGCATAAAAAATGGAAAAGAGCTCCAGGAGGTTTCTGCACTTCCTGCTTGGAGCCAGTCATTTTCCAATTCAGGGCGCTACTCTTTGTTCTCACCACAGCCACCAGGGTGTTCACCAAATGCATGGTAGTGGTAGCAGCTCATCTAAGGCTGCGAGGATTTTGAGTATTTCCATTTCTCAATGACTGACTCCTCATCACTGCCACCAGGCATCACTTAGAATGGGCAAGAGATTACACCATACATCTGTGTACATCTCTAGACATAACAATAAATTTCAAAAAGTCCAGACTTCAGCCTTCTCAACAACTAGATTTCATCGGAGTTCATTTGGACGCTGTTTAAGGGATTGTGACTTTCCCTCCAGAAAGACTACAGTGCATCAAATCCCAAGTCAGCCAAATTCTACAGAGCAACAGGGTCCCGGCAATGCTAGTTCTTCAAGCATTAGGCTCCATGGCAGCATCAATCACTCGTATTCCCCTGCTTTGGCATCACCTGCGAATCTTGCAATGGTTTCTAGCTTTCCAATGGTCCCTGATGAGACGAACAATGTCTCATCTAATTTTGATTACCAATCGCTGCAAACAGGACCTTATGTGGTGGCTATACTCCAACCAGATTCTCTTGGGTTGGCCATTCATACTTCCACAGCCCCAAGCCATAGTGACCACGGATGCTTCCAAAATGGGGGGGGGTAATCTGGGTAGAACAGTCCAAGGCACATGGTCCCAGTTAAAGGCCAACTTGCACATCAGTGTTCTAGAGAGGAAGGCAGTGCTGTTAGCATTGCAACTTGGGACAGTTGCGATTTAGATAGACAACATGTCGGTAGTCTGGTATATTTATTTATTTATTTCCAGTTTGATTACCAGGGATGTCCACTGGGCCCAAGTTTACCCGTTTTCAATGGAGGCCTGGGGAGAAAAGCTCCATGATACAGTAAGGATACAAAAGTATAAAAGGTACAGTATATAGTACAGTTTACAAATATGTGCATTTCAATATCAAGCATGATCAACAACGTTCATTTTGATATATCTAACGGTTATACTGTACGGATTCATTTGAACATACAGTCTTACATTTGAAGAGGGGAAACACTTTATACTAATTTAAAGTAAAAATGCTATTTACAGTATTTACAAAGTTGAAATAGTGTGTTTAGTAGCTATAGGAGTTGCAGAGAGCTTGAGTCCACTCTAGGAAATAGTTATGGGAGTTATAGAGAGGTTAGGAACCCAGGAGAAAAACCTCCTTGGGAGCATTTATTTAAATAGAATTGGGTAGGGTGAAAGCAGGTGCATTTCCATTTGGAGGACAGGTATATGAAAAGCTGGGTTTTGAAGTTTTCTGAGTTTGATATTGCCCTTAGTGTGGAAGGGAGAGAATTCCATTTCTTGCCTAGTGAGAAAGAGAGGAGAAGTTGGCCAGCAGGTCGCTTAGGTTTGTGGATAATAAAGTTTTGGTGTTCAGATCTGAGAGGTCGGTCTATTAGGGGTGTAGGGGGGAAGGATGTTTGTTAGAGCCAGACATTTTGTTGGGTGAAATAAAAGTCTGTGTGCTGTGATAAGTTGGAGGTAGTCTAGGTAATTTGTGAGTTCTCGCCAGTTCAGAGATTGAAGGGTAAGGCAGTGATGGATGGAATTTTTGGATTGGGTGGCAAATTTAGAGATCTTATTATAGCAGTTTTGTAGTTTAGAGGTGATGGAAGAGGAGAGGTTAGTTAGAAGAGGGGCTGTATATAATAGGGAAGGGGAGAGGGTAAGTAGTAGCCAGAGTATGCCTGGTAGAGTTGGAGAGAAAGAGATTGTTCCTGTAAAGCATACCTAACTTTTGGTGGGTTTTCTTTATATTTTGTTGAATATGGATATCAAACTTGAGGTGTTTGTCAATTGTAATGCCAAGAAGTTTGGTGAACGGGACCACTTCTCTAGGTGAGTTGGTTTGGTTAAAGACTTTGAATGCATTTTTGTAATAAGAGAAAGTCTTAGAGGGAGTGAATAATAGAATTTTTGATGTATTTGCATTTAGTGAGAGGTGGTTTTGGCACATCCAATTCTCAGTAGTTGAAAAAACAGTTTGGGTTTTAGTCAGCAGTTCAGGGAGGTTTGAGGCAGAGCCGACTAAAGTTAAGTCGGCTACATATTGAATAATTTTGGCATCCGGAATAGCAGTGTGAAAGTTATTGATAAAGATGTTAAAAAGCATAGGTCCGAGGATGGACCCTTGTGATATGCCGGTTGGGGTAGGTAGGAAGGTAGAGTTTGGTGTTCTTTCATTTAACTGCCCAAGATCTATCTGACAGGTAACTAGAGAACCAGGATAAAGTATTTGGTGAGAGATGTAGGTTTGAGAGATGATAGAGAAGGTGTTTATGGGAAAAGGTATTGAATGCTTTAGATAGGTCGAGGAGAACTGTGGATACTAAGGGTCCTGAATCTCAGGCTTGATTGGCAGTTTCTAAGAAGGAGAGTAGTGCAGTTATAGTGCTATGGCCTAAGCGGAAGCCATGCTGGGTAGGTGTAAAAAGTTGGTTTTGGGTCAGGAAAGGCATAAGTTGGAGGTGGATATTTTACTAGGATTTTGGAGATTGGTGAGAGCAGAGCAATGGGGTGGAAGTTTGAGGTGTCGGTGTTTTTGCCTCCTTTGTGAAGAGGAAAAATATAGGCTGAATGCCAGAGCTTGGGGTACATATGATTTCTTTATAGATCTGTTGATGATGATGATGATAGGGAGTGCTATTCCATCAGCAGCACATTTTAGGAAGAAGGGAGGGTATGTTATCAGGAGCATTGGAGCAAGGTTTAAGTTTGGATAAAAGTCTTTTTATACAATTAGTAGAGAAAGGTTTGAGCTCAAACATAAGGGGAAGGTTATTAGGGGGCTTAGATGGAGAAGAATGAGGGACAGGTGGATTATTGTTGGGAAAAGTCTTGGTCGGGTCAGAAATGGTTTCTATAAAAAAAATGAGTTAAATTGGGAACCTAATTCTGAGGTCAGATATACTTAGGTCAGGACAGGAGTTATTCTTGGAGCCTGGACTGAGAAGTGAGTTTATGGATTTCCAGAATTGTTTGGGGTTTTTATTATTATTGGACTGGAGCTTAATATAGTAGGATTTTTTGTCCTTAGTGATTCATTGTTTTGCAAGGTTACGGAGTTGTGTGTATTGGGGCAGGGTTTTGGGCAGTTTGTTTTGGTAAAGCTTCCAGGATTTCTCTCTTTGATGCATAATTTTTTTTGTTCCTTTGGATAGCCAAGGAGCAGTATTAGTTTTTATCCTTTTGTTTTTTAGTGGGGCTAGGGAGTTTAGCGTGTCTAGGAAGACAGAGTTGAAGTGGTCTGTAGCTTTGTCAAGAACAAGTGTATTTAGAATTTGCCAGTTCATTTGTTTGAGAATATTTGAGAAAGTTGTGGGGTCGAAGCTTTGAAGGTTGAGAGTGAGAATGTATTGATGCTGATGTGGGGTAGTGCTAGTTGAACGATGAATGAAAGCTGGGAGGTGGTCGCTAATGGTGTCTGGAATGGTGCCAAGAGTTTTTTTTTTTTATTTGGATGTGTGACTAGGATCCAGTCTATAATGGATCCTGGGGGATTTGTTTTGTTAGGTCGGGTGAGGGAAAGGATGACTTGAGTAAAGTTGTAGAGGTTAATGGATAGGGACGGAGAGGGAATATTGATTTTATTCCAGTCAATATTTACATCGCTTAGAATGTAAGTTTCATAGTTAATTTCAGTTGAGGCCCATAGGAGAATATCCTCAAGGGTAGAGATGTTACCAGGTGAGATATATAGGGCAATGATGCAGATAGTCTTGCGTTTATTCATTTTAGTTGACCAACTGTTAGTTCAGTATTATTGAACTGAGGGATTGGAATTTGAAGAGGAATTAAGGTAAGAAGATTAGAGTAGATTAGGGCAGTGCCACCACCTTTTTTATTTAATTGGTCATTTCTGAGTGTGTGTGAAATCCTGCAGGCAGGATTTCAGAGCCCAATATGGGGTTTGAGCCAGATTTCGGAGATGGCTAGGATGTCGGGTTGGTTATGGCTTAGCCATGGTTGACATTGGTGTACTTTATTGTTGAGATTCTGGGCATTGATAGTAAAGAATTTGAGTATTGGGGGGGGGGAGGTGTTTGTAAGGGGACTTAGGACCAGGGTTGGGATGAATGTCTCCAGCTAAGGCTAGGTTATTGAAGGAAATAGCCTTTAGCCATTTGGGTTTACATTGTAAGAGTTTGGGTAGATCTAACAGTTTAGGTGTAAGTATTTTAGCTGTGGTGGAGATGATTTTAGGATAGAATAGGTGCAAATGGTTAAGATGAATAAGGGAAGAGGAGATGGAATGGAAATGAGTTTGAGGGTGAAGGTGGGTGTGTGTGGTAGTTTGAGGTGAAGGTGGGTATGTGTGGTAGTTTGAGTTGAAGGTAAGATTGGAGGAGCATCGGAGGAATATGAGCTGGCATAGCATAGGGGAGTTAGGAATACAAGGAGGAAGCAGGGAGTTCTGAGGGTGCAGAGAATTAAGGGGAGCATATCTAGGCAGAGGTAGTTAAATGGGTATAATTCTGGGGGAGGGAACAGGTTAAGATGTAAGAGAGGGTAGAGAAAGATATAAAGGTCATCTTAGTATAAAAAAAGAGGAGGTGACTTTAATTGAAGAGGTGTTCGAGAGAGTGATGTGTTTACTTGGGAAGGGTGAAAGGAGGCTGGTAACGAGGGAAGAGCTACTATTTGGTAATTAGGCTGGGTGGAGAAAGGGCAGAATAAAGGTAGGTGTGCTGGGGGCGGGTGGAAATTGGGGGCAGTGGAGTGGAGTGAGCCTGCAGGGCGAACAGAGTGGGTAGAGCCAAGGAGGAGAAAGAAGACAGCAGAAAGTGCATCAGTGAAGGACAGAACAGATCTGAGGTAAGGAGACTACAGGATAGGCACTAGTTATTTGAGCTGAAGGAAACAGAAGGTTCACTAAATCTAGAGGCTATACAGGGCAGTGATGGATTAATAGAATATTGGCCAAATCTAGGGCTAGGAACAGGGCAGAGTTAGGTTAACAGTAGTGTTAGCATGCATTGAGATATAGATAGAAGCAGGACAATGCCACGTAGTGGCCAGACCGGGTAATTACAAGGGTAGATCTCAGGCATTCAGGGGAAATGGGAAGAAGCCAGGAAGGTAAAGGGGGAAGTTAAATCCGTGGTAGGTTGCTAGCTATTGCTCAACGGGTTGGTATACAAGAGGGCACTTGTATTGTAATGTCTAATTTACAATAGGGTACATACACTTGATATTAGCTCTTGGGGAGGCAAAGATGTAATAGAAGCACAGCAGGAGTCCTTTTATGATGTCCGTTCAGGGGCAGGAAGCCAGGGATTCCAAGCAGAGTACTGGGAGGCACCTGGGGTGGTAGTGATGCAGCAGGAGTAAACTGTAAGGAAAAGGAATAAATAAGCAGTTATAAATTTTAAATACAATACTTCAGCAAAAAGAAGAGGGGTGGGGAAAAAAGAAAGAAGTAGTGAGTTGTCTAGATAGAAGGTTAGATAGAATGGTGTATGCAGGAGGGAATGTAGCAGTGCAAACAATTAACCATAGGTATTGCAACACAGTTCTTAACTACAGCCCATTAGGAACAAACAGAGAGAAATAGCAGATGACAAAAATATCTTGGGAATTAAGTCAGAGCAGCACAGACTTGTATTAAAACAAAGATGCAGGACAAAAAAAAAACATCTATGAAATTAATGAGGCACAGCAGCACACTCTTCTAAAACAAAGATGTGGGTTTTAGTAAATATACAGCAGTTGCAAAAACATCTATGGAATTATTGAGTCAGAGCAGCACAGACTTATAATAAAGCAAACATGCAGGCTGTAGTAAATATGCAGCAGTTATGAGGCAGGAAGCAACAATGCAGACAAGCGGCCACTCACAGTATTGACATGTAGTCATACATTGTGTACTAAAGCATTCACATTCACTGACCAAACCTATGTAGTTATCTGGAATAGGTTGTAAGTCTACCATTGCATTATGAGAAGGTAAAGCCACGAGAAAAATGCACATGTGACATCAGACCAAGTGTAGACACTCATTGTAATGCTGGCAGGTTTAAATCACATTTATATGAATTGCAAACGGCAAATACGGCCAGAAAGCTGCTCTGTATGTCCAGCAGCTCAGAAACTAAGTCTAGACACAAAAAGCAATGTTGGAGTTTCTAATAAACATTCATAGGTATCTAATTTAGGTAAAACAGCAGCTAAAGTGACCAATAAGCCACTCTTCATGTCCAGCTACTCAGAAACCAGGTCTACGCACACATGCCGTTTTGGCGTTCTTAGTATAAATTCAGTGATACCTCATTCTGTGTGAAACAGCAGCTGAAGCAGTTTCCAATACAAGAAGCAGGTAGAACAGCAGTATAAACCGTATCAGTGGCATAATCACCGACAATGGTGTCCAATAGCAGGTAGGACAAATAGTTTAAGCCATGTCAGGTACTTAAGATTCAGGAATCAGGTCTGACTGGTTCAAAATATAACAGCGGTTAAAGCCACTACAGAAGCATGAACGCAGGCAGTGCCAGTTAAGCCATTTCAAGTACCCAAAAAGCCAGGAATCTGGTCCTAAATGGCTCAAAGTACAGGTATAGCAGCGGTTAAAGCCGCTTCTGTTGTATGAACGCAAGGTAGAGATGATTAGTTGCAGGAGAAATAGTGGTACAGCGACTTCAAGTACAAAATGCACAGGAACGAGTCTAGGCACTTTAACCAGGTACAAACAGCCACTGAAAAGCTTTAAATTGCAGGAGTCGCATTTTGACTCACAAATAGAAGGGTGCTCACTAATCGGGATAAAATTAATGGCGAAAACTAGTTAACAGCTCAAGCAGGAAAGCCATTAATAACCCTATGCAAACACAAGACCCGAGCCACGTGCAGTGATTAAAGACTCTGCAACCACGCTATACATGTTTCAATGGGGCCAAAAGCATAACAGGGGCACGTAAAAATGTTATATAATTACACAGAGCTATGCTGTTCTAATCTTTTTGAAACCTCACAAATGCACAAAACACAGCATTCACAATTATTAGCCAATGCAAACACTCGCCCTCAAGTGGAGCCAGCAGCCGATTGAGGCAAGAACGCAAGAGTAGAGACCGAGTAGGATGAGAAGGGGCAGAGATTAAGGGAAGGATAAGTGTAAGGGTGAAAGGAAGGGTAAGAGGCAGAGAGAAATGGAAAGGCTTTGGAGCCAAGGAGGAGGAGAAAGAAGACAGCAGGAAGTGTATCAGTGAAGGAGAGAACAGATCCGTGGTAAGGAGACTACAGGATAGGCACTAAGTATTTGAGTTGAAGGAAGCAGAAGGTTCACTAGAGCTACAGGCTATATAGGGCAGTGATAGAGTAATAGAATATTGGCCAAATCTAGGGCTATGAACAGGGCAGAGTTAGGTTAACAGTAGTGTTAGCATGCATTGAGGTGTAGCTGGAAGGACATTGCCACCTAGTCACCAGACTGGGTAATTACAAGGGGAGATCTCAGGCACTCGGGAAATGGCAAGAAGCCAGGAAGGTAAAGGGGGAAGTTAAATCCATGGCAGGCTGCTAGCTATTGCTCACTGGGTTGGTATACAAGAGGGCACTTGTATTGTAATATCTAATTTACAATAGGGTACATACACTTGATATTAACTTTTGGGGAGACAAAGGTGCAATAGAAGCACAGCAGGAGTCCTTTTATGATGTCTGTTCAAGGGTGGGAAGCCAGGGATTCCAAGCAGAGGACTGGGAGGCACCTGGGATGGTAGTGATGCAGCGGGAGTAAAACTTGATATTAGCTCTTGGGGAGGAAAAGATGCAATAGCACAGCAGGAGCCCTTTTATGATGTCCGTTCAAGGGTGGGAAGCCAGGGATTCCAAGCAGAGGACTGGGAGGCACCTAGGGTGGTACTAATACAACGGGAGTAAACCTCAAAGGGGGAACCAAATTTTGGCCGCTGTGTGGAGAAGCACTCAAGTTTGGCAGTGGACGATTTCTTCTAACCGCTTTCTGACAGCAACGCACATTCCAGGGAACTTCAATGTAATAGCGGACAAATTGAGAACGTGCCTCACAAGTGGTCTCTCAATCCTTTAATGACAGAGAAGATTTTTTTGCCACCGGGGCCAACCTTGCTGCGACCTTTTTGCCTCTACCCTAAACAAGTGCAGAAGTTACTTTGCCCTACTTCCTCCTCAAGGGGAATCACCCAGAGACACTCTTCTCTATGATTGGCCTCCTGGTCTGCAATATGCTTTTCTCCCAACCCCACTTATTTCACTGTTCCTAAAGAAAGCCAAAAAGACATAAAATTCAGTAATCGTCATTGCCCCCTTCTGGCCTTGACAGGTTTGTTTTGCCTTCATTTGGCCTCATTTAATACCGAAACCATGGATTCTGGACCCAGCTCCAGATCTGCTAACTCGCCCAGAAGGCATGGTTCATCTGAATCTCCAGCATCTCAAGCTCATTAGGGGCTTCTTCAATTCCCATGATTGCCAAACATCCTTTTCTCTCTTCTCCTGTCCAACAAATTGTTGTTCATCACAAACCTACTAGGAAACTGCATCAAAGCAAATGGGAAAAGTTTGCTAAATGAGCACTGGACAAAGAACTGGACCCTTATACCAGTCCTATTTGTGAAGTTTTGGATTTTTTTTAGCTACACTTTAATCGTAAATGTAGAGGAACCAGATTGGTAAAGTCAATCTAGCAGCAATTTCGAACTTTCATACAGGACTGAATGGTACTTCTCTAATGTCACACAAACTTTGCAAAGCATTCTTAAAAGGACTCCTAATGCTAAGACCTCCTTTTAAAAACCTGCTCCCCCTTGGGATCTAACTGTTGTTCTTCAGGCCCTTACTACGACCCCATTTGAACCATCAGCAACTTGCGACTTAAAACATTTATCTTGGAAGACTTTATTTTGGTGGCTATCACTTCTGCTAGGCCCCATCTTGCAAACCACCCTACTTAATATTTCACAAAGATAGAGTTGCACTTCGAACAAATCCAAAGGCTGTCTCCGAAACCAACATTAACCAGTCGCTACAATTGCCATTTTTCCCCCTAATTTTTCTAAAAAAGGGGAATATGCCCTTCATTTACTTCACATGCACAGACAGCTACGTTTTTATCTTCACAGGGCTAAGGATTTTATGAAATCAGATCAAGTATTTGTGGCATTCTCTTCCCTCCATCTGGGTAATCCAATTTCTAAGGTTACCTTGGCTAATTGGCTTACAGACTGCATCATGTTCGTTTATTATTTTAAAGGACTCTTCCAAAACCAGTTCAAGCCCATTCAACAAGAGCAGTGGCAACATCTGCAGTTTTTCATGCCAGAACATATTTGGATGCCATCCTGTGCAGCAGCCAAATGGTCTTCTCTTCATACCCTTAACAGTCATTACAAATTGGATTAGGTCTCAAGGGGACAAGCATCCTTTGGCTCTATGGTGCTTAGGAATATTCTTCCATAAACCCCCCCCAAGGCTAAAGTAGTTGGGGATTCTGTCCCATTGTCAAGGATCAAGTGAAGATTGACATTAGATAAAGAAGTTATGTCATACCATAACATTCCATCTGTGTTGTCGATCTTCACCAATCCTTGACATCCCCACCCTCCTTTCCACCATCCTGAGACTTAGTAGACCAAATTAGTCCTTAGCTAGTTTCTTATTAAGGACTCTTATCTGGCCTCTCTTTATTATGCCTATCATTTAACCATAATTTCTTTGTCTATCTGCTACTTTCTTGAACAAACTCACTTGAACAAACTCAATTTGAAGTAATTTCAGAAAAGAGCATTATGGGTTGTGCCTGGCTTGAGACTTTGGAAAGGGCGAGCTGGAAGATATGGCTGAGTCGGTCCGATGTTCACAACCGAACCCACTGTCAAGTATTGGTGAAGATCGACAACACAGATGGAACGTCATGGTAAGACATAACTGCTTTTTATTTTGCAGATCTGAGCAACTTTGTTAATTTTCATCCCAGCTCTTTGGGTTTAGCTGTTTCTATGCAGACCATCTCTTCCTGGGTTTCTAAAGTCATTTCTTTGTTTTTCTTTTCATGGCAAATGCCTTTCCTCTTCAATAACAGCTCACTCTACCAGAGCTGTTGCTTCTGGTGCTTTTTCAAAGGGCTGGTTACCAATTGCATCCTGAGGCTGCTGCTTGGTCTTTTGTCTAGATCTTCACTAAGCATTATAGGTTGGATGTTATTTTCCGGAGTAGAGCTGGCTTTGCCAGGCCTATCCTGCATGGATTTCCTGAGGGCTATTCAGTGCTATCCTCCTCCCAGGTTTCCTCTTGAGCTTTTGTTCTCTCCCTTACACAAGGAATACTGAAACAGTGATATGGAAGGACATAATACAGTTGTGTAAAATCTTACCACAGCAGTAGATGTCTTTCTGTTCACTGTTGCAGTATTCACTCCCTCCTGCCTTTTTTTTTTTTTGCTGTAACCTGTTCTCTCTTCCCTCCTGGTCAAGGGTTTCTCTTCTCCTTCTGGCTGCACGTGTTCCTCTTGCTCCCTAGGGACATTTTGGTCCGCCTGGGGCTTTCATTTCTGAAGTGTGTGCATCTGTACATCACCTTTATGCCCTACACCTTGTGCAGGGAATCATATGTGTGGTATACAGCTCTTGTAAATACTAAAGGCTTTGGTATACTGGATGGATGTTGGGCTATCCTTTGCAGAGGATCCCTTACGTAAGGAATACTGCAACAGTGATATATATATAAGGATGTTCATCATGTTTCACTGTTGCAATCCTAACCAATGGGTTATCTGGGTCCCAGGTAGCCCTTGATCGGCCAGAATACTAAAGGTAAGTAAAAGACATCGGCTGTCGTCTGTTGTAAAGGATGTCAGGACGTCCAATACAAAAGGAGGCAGCTGATGTCACTTCCTCAGTCGTCCTTGCTGCAGAGCCCGAAGCAGAAGCATTTCTTGCACGAGTGCTGGTCGGCAGTTTACCTTTTTTGGTTTTCGACTACAAAGTTGAAGTTGACTACAGCTAAGTACCCCATTGAGGATCCTCTTTTCTTGCCTTAACAAATGTCAGAAAAGGTTAATAAGTGTCTTACCTGTGGAAAGCAGATTCCCCATAAAGATTTTCATTCCTGTTGTATTTGTTTAGGCCTTGACCATGACGTTCCTAATTGTGATCTCTGCACTTCCTTTAATCAGTGTACTATTCATCATCGGGCTAAGCTTTTAGCAAAACATTTTGGAGTTTGGCCTAAGTTTGTCGGTATGGCGTCTGCTGGTCTTCAGGCTTTGAATATCCCCAAGAAGCGCAAGGATAAGGATTGTGACAGGCTTCAGAGGGTCAAGTCCTCGGATGATAAGTTTGTCGTCAGTCATGCGGTAGCCAGTGAGGTGCCTTTGCAGCCCATGCAGCCCGCAGATTTTCAACAGCATGCCTCGTTTGAGGCCGTTTCAGAGGCCCCAGGCCTCCCGCTTCCATTTTGCCTTCTGACCTTTTGCTTGTCGCCTCTTCAGCTGGATCCGGAGCCGCTAAGCTGACTGCATTGTCCGAGGCCACCATTCTTCATTCAGACAGCAAGCTCATACCGACTACCTCTGCTGCAACTTCGGCGGTTGCCAGGCCTCCCTAGTCCTTCAGACTTGCAAGTAAATCTTCCAGTCGTAAGCCTGTGAAACAGCAGGCTCCAGTTTCTTCTTCTTCCCCTCAATCCCAAATGGTTAAAATGGCTAATGACCTTTTGACCCTTATTAGGGGTTCACAGCCTCCTCCTAAAAGGGGTAGGGATGTATGTCGTTTTCTGGTTCTGATATTTCTAGCATTTCCTTTTCTCCTTTTGAGGATTCAGATGCAGAGGAGTCCATCCCTTCTGCTTCTCCTCCAGAGGGTTTCTCTTTTGGTGACGCTTTGAATACTCTCAGTGAGCATTTTAAATGGGAAAGTCAGGATTATCCCCAATCTAAGAAAAGGATTAGGGAGTTTTTGGATTTGTCTCTGCATAAGCCTCTGGCTATTCCCCCAGTGTTGGAAGTGGTTGATGATGATTTTCTGGAAAATTTCTTGACTCCAAATGTGGTTCTTCCTGCTCCCAGGAAACCTGACTGGTACTATAAAGTCCCTGATTCTCATTTGTTTCTTTTCAGGAATCCCTTGGCTGATCTTCTCAAGGCCCTAAAGGAGTTAAGGCCACTGTTACCAAAACTCCTGTTCCTTCTGACAGGGAATCTAGGAACCTAGATAGGTGGGGTAAAAAAAGTTCATACCTCTGCCACTCTTGCTATTAGGTCTACTAATTGTCTTTTTCATATGCTGAAGTACTAGCAGCACACCTTGAAAGCTATTAAGTCTAGGATAGCAGGTGTGCCTCTGTTGGCATAGACTAAGGATATGTAGGATTTGCTGAATTCTGTCAGTCTTTTCAATAAACATTCATTACATTGTGGTTTTGACATTCTAGAGGCCTCCTGTAGGGCTGCAGCTACTGGATCTGTTATTAGAAGGCACGCTTGGCTCAGGGAACAGCCCTTACCAGAGCCTGTCAAGGCTAAGCTTTTAGATGTACCTTTGCATAAGGACAGTCTTTTTGGCAGCAAAGCAGAGGAAGTGCTCAAGAAGATGGAGGATAAGGCCAAGTCTATGCAAACAGTTAAAGACTTTCTGCAAGTTCAACCTCCTCGCTTTAGCAGGAATTACCCTTCTAAGAGTTGGAGGTTTCCTGATGCCAGCAGACAAAACTGTTCTAGGACTAAAGGTTACAAATCTTCTAGGAGGCAGGTGGCTACCCCTCAAAGGTCTAAGCGTTGGCAGGCTTCCTCTTCCAAGGTGGGAAGTTCTAAGCCTGCATCTCAATCCAAACATTCTCAATGATTCTGTCCAACTTCTGCCTGTTCTTGCCTGCCCGGTGAGCCTTTTAGGGGGAAGGTTGACCTTTTTTTACAAATGTCTGGGCCACCATCACGGATGACGAATGGGTACTCAGAACTGTATCCCTAGGACGCAAGTTTTCTTTCCACACCTTTCTGGTACCCAAAGGATTCCCAGACGCTCCTCCAAACCAAAGGGCAGAAGTAGAAAAACAAATTTTGTCTTTGTTACATCTGGGAGCAATAGAATCCATTCCTGCTCTGCAGGTAGGCCAGGGTTTCTATTCCAGACTTTTCCTAGTTCCAAAAAAAGAAGGCACCTGGCCTCCCATCCTAGATCTATCCATCCTGAACTCTTTCTTGGTAATTCCAAAATTCAAAATGTTCACTCTGCATCAGTTGCTGCCAATGTTAGAAAAGGATTCCTGGCTGGTAACTTTGAATCTCAAATAAGCTTATCTGCACATCCCTATCAAGGAAAGTTGCAGGCAGTACCTTCATTTCAGGGTGGGCAAGCAACATTATCAATTCTCTGCGCTGCCCTTTGGCTTATCTACTGTTCCCTGAGATTTCACAAAATGCCTGGCTCTAGTCATTGCTTTTTGCAGGCAGAAGAAAATTCAGATTTTATCCATAATTGGTTGACTGTCTAATTCAAGCAAATTCTCAGGAACAGCTGTTAAAGGATCTAGAATTTGTAAAGACTCTTCTCTCTTCCCTGGGTTACACACTCAAAAATGGTGCCATCCAAGGAGATAACATTCCTGGGAGCAAGTCTGAACACAGCTGCCCAGATGATATATCTCAGCCAGGAGAAGCAAACTACTCTTTCAGTTTACTTAAAGGACTTGGCAAGCCTGTCCCAGCTTCCTGCAAGCTCGGATTCATGGCCTCTTGCATTCTCAGGATTCCATATGCAAGACTGCATATGAGGGAATTGCAAGGGTACCTCAAGAACATTTGGTGTCAACACACACATGACCTGAATATGATAATTCCTCTGCTTCCATCTCTGCAGACAGAGTTTCTATGGTGGGTGACAGCCTATCTACAAAACAAAGGCATGCCTTTTTGTCCACCCCTTGCCATTCAAGTTCTTACCACAGACTCTTCGGACTACACCTGGGGAGCTCACCTGGATGGCAGATGCATACAGAGACATTGGAATGCCCAGCAGGTGCACCTGCACATAAATTTAAAGGAGTTGATGGCAGTCCAGCAGGCCTTATTAGCTTTCAAGCATCTTCTTTTTCCAGGGATCCTGCTAGTCAGAACGGACAACACCACAGTCATGTGGTACGTCAAAAAGCAGGGAAGGGACTCATTCTTACCCCCTGTGCAGGCAGTGCATGAATCTTTGGTCCATAGCAGCATCCCTGGGCCTGTATCTCCTAGCTCAGTTTCTTCCAGGAAGGCTCAGTGTTTTGGCAGACCAGTTGAGCAGACAGACCCTGGATCCTCATGAGTGGCAGCTGAACAGAGCAGTTTTTTACAGCATCATTCAATGTTGGGGCACACCTCAGGTGGATCATTTCTCCTCTCCAGACCAACCATCTTCTGCCTTTTTTTTGCACCAGACAGCATCACAGCAGAGCCTGGAAAGTGGATGCTCTGTCCTTCCCTTGGACGCTGCTGTCAGTTTTATGCCTTCCCTCCTCTTCCCATACTATTATTGAAGATCGGGGACAAACGACCGAGGACTATTCTCATAGCTCCTGACTGGCCTACGCAGCATTGGTATCCACTGCTTCTCAGTCTCTCCCAATTTCCTCCTTGCATCTTCCTCAGAAGCCAGATCTTTTGGTTCAAGAAGGGGATAACATTCTACATCCTCATCTTCAGTCTCTCCATTTGGCAGCATGGCTCATTGTATGACTCCATCCTTTTCTTCTTCCCTTTCCCATAAGGTGGTTGACGTGCTGAGGGGAGGCCAGGAGGCCTAGCACTAGAAATGGCAAACGGGAAAGATTCTCTCATTGGATGCAGGCTAGAGGGGAATCTTCTGCTCAGCCTACCCTTCCTCTGATTCTGGAATACCTGGCTGATTTGCTTCAGGGTAGTCTTTCTTTCCTGTTGGTTGCTGTCTCTTCTTCCATGATGTTAGGTGGTCAGGGGTATAAAACATGCAGCCGATGCCATTACATCAGTCTTTCTTGCCGTGCAGTGCCCGAAGCAAAAGCAGTTTGCAAGTGCCGGTCAGCCAACTCCTGAAATTTTCATTTTCGAGTTTCAGAACTGATGTCTTCAACTAAAGGTAAGTACTCCGTTGGGGAAACTTTTTCTTGCTCCTTATCGATGTCAGTAAAAGTTAATAATTGCATTACTTGTGGAAAGCAAATACCTCATAAAGATTTTCATTTGTACTGTATTCCTTGCCTAGGCCCTGACCACGACGTACCTTGCTGTTGGTTTTGTGCTTTATTTAATCAGTGCACTATCCGTCGTCTGTATATTTTCGCCTCTAAATATTTCGGTTCGCTGTTTAATTATCCAGAAATGTCATCAGTTAGCTATCCGATTACCGGGATTCTGAAAAAACGCAAAGATAAAGACAGAGACAGGCCGCCGAGATCCAAAACTGACGACGATGCTTCTCCTAAGTCAGTCGCCAGTTTGCCGGTACTCAGTGAGGCGCTTTCCCAGCCCCTGATACCTGCTATTTCTGATTCTCAGGCCTCTACTGAGACCCATGCGGAGTCCGGTATGCCGCGAGATGCTATGGAACCTGTGGATGTCTCTACCTTGCATGGGTCCGGAGCTGCTGTGCAGGCACCGGCTTCTGAGGGTCTATTCAGGCCTACGGACTTGCATTTTAAACAGACGCCTCCTTCTTTACTTAGGTGAAATCTCAATCCATCCCTAAAAAATGACACCCAGGCCACAAGCTCAGGCCTCTAGGCCTAAAAAACAAATAAGAATGGCTGAATATCTAATAACTCTAGTCAGGGTTAGCCCCCCACCCCTTCTAAGAGGCCTAGGATGGAAGTTGAATATGAATCTTCTGATCAGGATTCTGTTTCTGATTATTCTGATCTGGATTTGCCCTTATCTACTTATGAAGATTCTGATGCAGAGGACTCCATTCCCTCTGCTTCCCCTTCTGAGGATTTTTCTTTTGGGGAAACCTTACATACTCTAAGGGAGCATTTCCACTGGGAAAGCCAGGATTTTTCTGATTCTAAAAAGAGGCTTAGGGATTTCCTTCTATCTCGGCATAAGCCTTTAGCTTATTCCTCCTGTACTAGACATTGTTGATGCTTTTTCAGAATCTAGTTTGGCCCCTGATTCCCTGCCTCCTGCTCCCAGAAAACCTGACAGATACTACAGGGTCCCTGAGTCCCACAAGTTCCTTTTTAAAAATCCTATTGCAGATCCAGAGACTATTTCACAGAGGCCCAAGGGCATTAAGGCTTCTACTGCTAAAAATCCTACCCCTTCTGATAGAGACTCTAGGGCACTGGATAGATGGGGTAAGAAGGTTTACACTTCTGCAACCTTGGCCATTAGGGCTTTAAACTGCCAGTTTCATATGTTAAAGTATCAGCAACATGTTATTGGACTGCCTAAACAGAAAATGATGTTGATTCCGGACTGTGTGTAAAATAAAGAATTACAGGATTTAATGCATTCTGCTGAACAAGTTGGAAAACATACTTTGCAATGTGGTTTTGATTATTAGAGGCCTCTTGCAGAGGGCAGCTCTTACTGGGTCTGTGCTCAGAAGGCATGCTTGGTATAAGGAGCAATCTTTGCCTGATCATGTTAAAGCTAAATAGTTGGATGCTCTTTTAAATCAGGACTGCCTGTTTGGCAACAAGACTGAGGAAGTTCTTAAAAAGATGGAAGATAAAGCTAAATCTATGCAAACTGTTAAAGATATTGTACAATGCTCTGCTATCTCTGAAAAAACAAAAACAAAAAAAAATCTTGCTTTTTTCCCACTTTTCTGAGATTTAAAGTTCAAGTTACAGGCTTGCTGTTCTTGAACTGTTTTGTAAGTTTCTGTGAGGCCATTTTTGCTTGGGCTAAGGAAAAGTCTCTCTGTTGATCAGTGGCAGTGAAAAACATTGAGCTGCTTCCCTGCCCCCCGTGGGAGTGGTTACTGACTTGAAACTGTAGTTTTATTGGCCAAAAGGGGTCATTTCCAAAACTCCTTCATCTTCCTCTCTTAAAACCTAGTTGCCTCGTGGTTTTGGCGTCTTTTCAGGCTTGTTGGCTGTTGGTGAAGCACCCACCAAGAGGAGAAAACGCTGAGAGAAGAAAGGAGCCACTTTTGAGATTTTAAGTATTTTTCCACTGTTTATTTGATAAGTTTTTCTGCATAGCTGCCTAGTTTGAGCATTTTCTGGCTTGTTAAACTTGATTTCTGCATTAGTAGCTGTATTTAGAGCACAACCAAAAGCTGTTTACTAAATTTCCTGTTTGCACTTAATTTTAAAATCGTTTTTTTCTCAAAACTTGCATATTTTCTGTCTTTGGCCTAGCACTCTTGTGTGGGGTCATTTACTGCACTGTTATAACTTGATATTACTTGTGAACCTCTGCTATCTCTGAAAAAACAAAAACAAAAAATCTTGCTTTTTTCCCACTTTTCTGAGATTTAAAAAAGTTCAAGTTACAGGCTTGCTGTTCTTGAACTGTTTTGTAAGTTTCTGACCGACTTGAAACTGTAGTTTTATTGGCCGTTTTGGGTCAATTCCTGGCTCTTTCCAGCCCCTGCTATCAAGCACGCTTTAGAGTGCTTTAGCGCGGAGTTGCCACTAGAGCAGCATCGGGCAGCGCTGGTTTAACAAGGTTAAACTTTTTCTGGCTCCATAAAGTCTGTTCTTCATTTTTTCCCTTAGAACTGCTCTACTAGTAATCTAAACAGTATATCCCTTAACTAAAAAGCGCAGCACTTGTTCCTAAAAGCTTTTACTTGTCTTAAAAGCATCTTCTTTTCAGGTTTAGCACTTCTGTATTATACAAAGTCCCTCACTAGCAACCCCCCCCCAGGAGTACCCACTTCCTTACTAAGTCCTCTCTTATTCAGTTACACCCCTAAATTCTAAATTTCTCTAGCATGTCGAAGGGCCAGATGCTGGCGTCCTCTCCTGTCCAGTTGGTGAATTTGGGAATATTGAGGCAATGTTACAATTGCCTCATCTACACTGACAACCCTCTCCTCCTCCCACATAACACAAATACTTGCGAGAGATGCAGCTATTTAGCCAAACTGGAGGCTGAGCTGTCTCAACTCAGGACTGGCAAGACCAGACAGGAGGAGAAGGCAACTACACACACCACAAAACTAGTCTCACATAAAGCTATCACAACAATTAATCAAACACATAAACACACAGTCATACTCGGAGGCTCTGAGCAAAAATTTACCTAAACAGCAGAGGCCTCCAAAGCAGACACCCAAGCAACTACCACCTCATGACACACCACAGGCAACACATAAACCACAAAATCAGTGTGCAAAGCAGTCACAGCCCTTAAGGCCAAATACAACACCAAACATACTTGTCATAGGTGAACTCCATAGTCAGACACACTGGCGTCCCACTCACCAGGCTGAACAAGGAGAGGGTCACAGTAAGCTGCCTATCGGGCGCTGGAATCCGCCACATAACACAAGCACTCTGGTCACTCCACAGCAAGTACAAATATGACACAGTCATTGTCCATGCTGGTGTGAACGACCGGAGACGTACCTCCCTGGACTACATGAAAAGAGACATAGAGGAGCTCTCTGATTATGTAGCCCAGGCAGGTATGACCCTGACCCTGAGCAGTATCCTTCCTTCACCAAGAATGATGCCACAACATAGAGACAAGATGATCAGCTTTAACAATTGGCTTAATTTCTGGTGTCATTCAAAGGGGATCCAGTGTCTGTCTGCCTGGGATGACATGCTTGACAATCCACGCTGCTTCGCAAGGGACGGCTTGCACCTGTCACCCCTGGGATTCCGGATATTGGCTAAGGCTCTTGCCACCCCCATAGTGCCTTTTTTAGGCAAGGCTCAAATTCTAAACCTACCACCCTAGAAAACAAAAAATGGGAAGAAACTAAGGGTAATGCTGCTCAATGCAAGAAGTCTAAATCTCAAAATGCACGCACTCGAGGTCCTTCTCAGTATGGAGAACATCGATGTCTGTGCTGTGACTGAAATCTGGTTCAAGGCTCCTGAGAACACCCCGGCACTATCAGGTTTTACCTCATATCATGCGTTCCGGCCCCAAAACCCGGACCACACCACAAAAGGAGGGGGTGTATCCATATTCATCAAGGATACCCACACCTCCAGGTTGGTGGCAACGCACGAAGCATCGGAAACCATCCAGGTGCAATTAACCATAGGCAAAACTGCTCTACAATTTGTAGCATGCTACAGGCCACCCTCTCAAACTCAGCAACCCCACACAGCCTTCCTGAAGACACTGGAGGGTATAAATGTATCTCCAAACACCATTATATTGGGTGTCTTCAACTACCCGGATATAGACTGGGAACATTACTCAAGCCCCAACTTTCTAGCCCAAAGTTTCCTGGAGTTCATAAATTCAAATGCCATGGAACAACTAGTCACCGTTCCCACAAGAGGAGAAAATATACTAGATCTCATCATCACAAACATGGGGACAAAATGCTCCACACCGGAAGTATATCCCTCATTGGTGAGATCAGATCACAAACTAATCTCACTGGAAATCCACATCCTGCCCCCACCCCAAACAAAAAAGACCACAGTGAAGAACTTCTCTAAAGCAAACTTCACACTACTCAAGACTAGTGTGGTATCCTTCAAGGCCCCCGAGCCAGTGGAAACCACAACCCAAGCTGCGGAAGCCCTTACAAATGCCTTCAACGAACACCTCCAGGACTGCATGGATCAGGCAATCCCTAATAAAACCAAGACTCTTTCCACCAAGGGCAAACGTCCAGTCTGGTGGAACCCAGCCATAAACAAACTTTACAATAAGAGGAGAAAGCTGCTACATGATAGAGCAAAATCCATAAAAGAGAAGACACACTTGATCATTATTAGTAAAAAAATACGAGCACTCATAAAATCATCCAAGGCCAACTTTGAGAGAAAAATTGCCATAGATTCAAAAGACAATCATAAGGCCTTCTTCAGCTATGTTAGAAACCTGGGTGGAAACTCCCAGATATGCTCAGAATTAGTCCAAAATGATACAAAAATCACTGAACCCACAGACATTGCCAACATACTGGCAGACAGGTTCAGTGCAAACTTCACCCCCCTCTCCCCCCTAAAAGGAGAGATAACTATCCCAGCGGAGTGTAGCCTCCCAGACATCTCAAATGCGCAGGTGAAAGCTGCTCTCTCTAAAGCTAAAAACACAGCATCAATGTGACCGGATGGTGTCCCCGGCTGTGTACTACACAAACTCAACGAGGAACTAAACCCGCATATAAGGCAGCTGTTTAATCTTAGCCTTACCACAGGATACGTGCCCAAGGAGTGGCGTACGGCAACTGTGGTCCCGCTCCACAAAGGCGGTGCCGCTACGGACCCTGGTAATTACCGCCCCATAAGCTTAAGAAGTCTAGTCTGCAAAGCTATGGAGAGGATCATAATGGAACTCATAAACAAAGACATAGGGGACTTGCAGACATTGGACCCGACCCAGTTTGGCTTTGTCAAGGGCAGATCTTGCCTTTTGAACTTGGTCGACTTCTTCAAAACAGTCACCAAGGCCATTGATGAGGGAAAGGCAGTCCATACAGCCTACCTTGACCTAGCAAAAGCTTTCGACACAATACCCCACTCAGGTATTATAGAGAAACTTACCAGCTTAAATGTAAACCCATATGTCACAAGATGGGTTGCAAACTAGCTAAAGGACAGAACCCACAGGGTTAGAGTTGCTGGCACCATGTCAGACTCCAAGCCGGTCACAAGTGGTGTCCCACAGGGCTCAGTCCTTCGCCCCCTGTTGTTCGGCATCTACTTCTCAGAAGTACAGGCAAACATAGGAGGACTATGGCTGACAAAGTTTGCAGATAACTGCAAACTGGGCGCCATAGTGGAAAGTACATCGGACACAGATATCCTTCAGAGGGGTCTCACGGAAACTGATAGCTGGTGCCAGAGCCATGGCCTGAAGTTGAATGCCAAAAGATGTATAGTCATACCCTTCGGGAAAAACAAGGTAACCCCAAGCTACCATATAGGTGGCAATCCATTAAGCACAGAAGAGGTTATCAGGGACCTGGGGACCCAGGTTGACAGTGGCCTTTCTTTTGACACTCACATTGCTAAAGTGGTTAGAAAGACCTTCTACATTGCCCACCTGATCATGAAGGGATTCACATCCAGATCAAGTGAGGTCATTGTTCCCCTGTACTCTTCACTTATCAGACCAATGATAGAGTACAATGCCCCATTCGGGATGTATCTCACCCGACACCTGCAGCAATTGGAGAGACCCCAAAAGTTCCTCACCAAAAGGATAAAGGGACTCCAAAATCTGTCATATGCTGCCAGACTGAAGAAACTCCAGCCCTATTCAGTCGCATACCGCCTGCTCAGAGGTGACCTGTGCCTGACATACAAGGCCATGTCCAACCCGGAATTAATGGACATGCCCCACCTTAAAAAAATCCAAATCTACCAGATCCACTAGAGCAAGCGACTTAAACCTTAGCACGGATATAAATAGGACATGCTGGAGGGATAGATTTGTCACCCAGAGACTCCCTATGCTGTGGAATAAAATCCCGGTCCATGTGAGGCAGAGCACCTCGCTGGCTATGTTCAAGAGAAATCTTGACCGGTGGATGGGAGATCGTAGGTTTACCCCGGGAATCATCTCTGTGTCACTGCTGGACAGAGGCACAGCAAACTAATGGGCACAGTATTTTTTAACATAAGGGGGTGGCGTAAGCCACAAAACTTTGGGCTAGGCTTATAAATGCCTTAGGGCAGATAGCCTAGTATAAACCTATGAACCTATGAACCTTACAAGTTCAGCCTCCTAGATTTCGTAGGCACTGGCCCTCTAAGAATTGGTCCTTTCCAGCCCCTTCCAGGTCTTCTCAAGCCAAACCCAGACACAGCAAAACCCCCAGGTTTCAGTCCCAGGGGACACACAGAACTAAGCAGTGGGGGGCCTCCATTTCCAAGTCTGGGAATAACACTTCCCCCCTATGGTAAACTGTCTCAATGACTTCCTCTTAAAATTTCCAAGCGCTTATCAACTGACTGCCCCTTTGGGGGAAAGAATGCTCTTCATGCAAAGAATCGGGAACTCACCCAGGACAACTGAGTTTTAAATGCAGTGTCCCAGGGATACAGATTTCACTTCCACACGTTGCCAACACCAAGCGGGTGGACGGACCTACCCCCTAATCAGTGGGCAGAGGCCCAAAAACAAGTACTTTCTCTCTCAAGCAAGGGGGTTATTCAACTGGTACCAGAAGTGGAAAAGGGACAAGGTTTCTACTCAAGACTTTTCCTGGTACACAGAAAAGACCATTCATGGCATCCTATCCTGGACCTGTCTACTCTAAACACCTTTTTAGAGATTCCAAAATTCAAGATGCTGACTCTTCACTAATTACTTCCTATGCTAGGCAAAGATGCCTGGTTGGCAACACTAGATTTAAAAGAAGCATACCTGCACATCCCAATCAGGGACTCTTGCAGAAGATGCCTATGCTTCAAATCAGGCTATACACGCACTATCAGTTCTCTGCACTGTCCTTTGGTTTATCTACTGCACCCAGGGTATTTACAAAGTGCCTAACTCCAGTTATTGCATTTTGCAGGCAAAGAAATATTCAAATATACCCATACCTGGACGATTGTCTAATTCAGGTAGAAAGCCAGGACATACTTTTGAATCATCTGGCCTTTGTACAAAGGGTTCTAACTTGTCTGGGGTACACCATAAATGAAAAGAAATCGCACCTGGTACCCGGTCAACAAATTATATTCCTGGGAGCAAGCTTGAATACAACTTCCCAGATGGCTTACCTCACGCCAGAGAAACAAATTCATTTGACAACCTACTTCAAACAAGTGAACACAAAAACCCTGCTATCTGCAAGGCAAATACTGCAAGCCTTGGGGTTCATGGCCTCCTGCATTCTTCTAATTCCGTATGCAAGACTCCATATGAGGAAACTATAGTGATATCTAAAAAGCCTATGATGTCAACATTCTCAAGACCTAGAAACAATGATTCCTATCATATTGCCTATGCCTAGAGTTCCTTTGGTGGGCAGAGGCCTGCCACCAAAACAAGGGACTACCTTTCACTCCACCCCCTGCCGCCCAAACCCTAACAGATGCATCAGACTATGCATGGGGGGCTCACCTGGCAGGGAAGTGCATTCAGAGCAAATGGAGCCCAAGTCAAATGCACCTGCATATCAATCAAAAAGAAATGTTAGCTGTACAGAATGCTGTGACAGCCTTCAAGGACCACATTCTTCCAGGACAACTAATGGTAAAGACGGACAGCACCACTGTTGTGTTACATAAACAAGCAGGGGGGTACACATTCTTATCCCCTCTGCAGACTAGCCATGGCATTGTGGAACACAGCCTTGAGCTACCAAGAGCACCTACAAGCTCAATTCCTGCTAGGAAAATTAAATACACTCGCAGACGGACTAAGCAGAAACCTCATGGACCCATAAGAGTGGAAACTGGGAGCCCAGATATAGACCTGTTTGCTTCTCCCCAGAACTACCAATTGGACAAGTTTTGCACAAGGACTCCCCACTAACAAGCCTGGAAAGTGGATGCTCTGTCATTCAGCTGGAAAAACCTACCAGTCTGTGCCTCCTCCCCCCCCCCCTCTGCCTCTGCTCTCCAAAGTACTACTAAAAATCAAACAGGACAAACCAAGGATGATTTTGATACGGCGCCAACACTGGTACCCCCTCCTGTGCAGTGTGTCACTGTTATCACCATGGCACCTGCCTCAGACTCCTTCCCTACTGTCTCAGCAGGAGAACCAGATTCTGCAACCTCAGCTTCTTACACTGAACCTTGCAGCCTGGCTAATTACTTAATCTCTCCTTTACCATCCCTCAGCAAACCTGTGATGGATATCATTTTAGAGGCAAGGAGGCCTAGTACTAGAAAATCTTATGCTGAAAAATGGAAAAGATTCTGTGCCTGGAACCAATCTCAAGGGATGAGCACAGCAGCACCCAGTTTACCTCATATTTTACAATACTTAACTGAGATGATTCACAAGGGCCAGTCTTATAACACAGAACCTCCCCACTTCTCTCATCCACTGCTCAAGCAGTTCCTCAGAGGGGCCAAAAATTTGAGACCACCCAGGAGAGCTCCAACTCCAGCCTGGGACCTTAACTTTGTCTTGGAGAAACTCACTTTACCTCCTCTCGAGCCAGCTGCTACTGCAGACTTAAACTTTCTTTCTTGAACAACAGCTTTCCTTTTAGCAATCACTTCAGCTAGAAGGTTATCTGAATTACAGGTCCTTATGGCAGTGGAGCCTTTCATCATCTTTCATGCGGACAGGGTGTCCCTCAGAACCAATCCATCCTTCATGCCCGAGGTGGTATCCAGTGTGGCTCTTAATCAGTCCATTCATTTGCCAACCTTCTTTCCCAATCCACAGAATAAAGGGGAACGTTTACTGCATTCCTTAGATGTGCAAAGACCACTTAGATTCTAATTGGACAGGACTAAACCTCAAAGGAAATCTGAACAACTGCTGGTGGCATTTGCTGCAGGGGCAGAGGGGAAGGCTATTTCAAAGCAAACCATTTTTAAATGGATAAGCCATTGCATTCATTTCTGCTATAAGCACCATGGAAAACCTATCCCCCAAGGGATCAGACCTCACTCTCCCAGGGCTGCATCTACCTCTACAGCCTTTCTCAGAGGCGTCCCTACCAGGGACAACCTAGAAGCTGCTACCTGGAGTTCTGTACATACTTTCACCAAGCATTACCATTTGCCAATTCTCTCTAAATCCAGAGCTGGCTTTGCCACTGCAGTCTTGCAGGGCCTTGTAGCTGGCCCCAATGCTATCTAAATTCCTCCTCCCGACCATAGCTTTGAGAATCTACCCAAATTTAATGACTGCAACAGTGAAACATGAACATAGTACAGTTGTTTACACTTACCATAAATGTAGATGTTAGTGTATTCACTGTTGCAGTCCTGGTTACCCTCCCTCCAGCCCCCTAACTTCTTTTGACTATACCTCTACTTTCCTTTACTGTGCTTAACAGCCTTTTTGGTGTATTTGCTTTTTTGTTGGAGTTATATTTTTGTACTTTTATATTTAATTACTTCCCATTAGGGGGGCACCCGACATCTGGGGCAAGAAAAGCTAATGTAATGGCATCTGCTGAATGTTTTATACCCCTGATGTCATGGAAGAAGGGACAGCAACTGACGCAGGACCCAAGACTTTGTTAATCAGGCCGACTGAGGGCTTCCTGCAAGCAGATAACCCAAATGTAATGATTGCAACAGTGAATACACTCGAACATCTACATTTATGTTAAGTGTACACAACTGTACTTTTTGGAGCTGCAAGCTTTGATAGCTGTGGAGCCTGTTCTTATTTTCCATGCAGATAGGGTCTCTGAGAACCAACCCCTCATTTATGCCTAAGGTGGTTTCTAGCCTGACTCTTAACCAGTCCATACACCTTCCTACTTTCTTTCCTAATCCTCGAAATAGAGGTAAAAGAATCCTACATTCTCTTGATGTGCACAGACAGCTCAGGTTTTACGTGGACAGGACTAAAGACCTTCGGAAATCAGCACAGTTATTGGCCAGTTTTGCCCCTGGAGCCCAAGGCAAGGCTATTTCTAAGCAAACCATTTCTAAATGGATTGCACATTGTATTACTTTTTGTTATTCCTTTCATGGCAAGGTTCCTCTTCAAGGGGTTGGGGCTCGCTCAACTAGAGCAGCTTCCACTTCTGCAGCCTTTTTAAAGGGTGTCCCTACTAAAAACATTTTGGAGGCTGCCACATGGTCTTCTGTTCACACTTTCACAAAGCATTATAATTTGCCTTTGTTTTCTAGAGCCAGGGTAGGGTTTGCCACTGCTGTCCTGCAGGGCATTATCTCCAATCCTTGATTCTGTTGGTTCCTCCACCTTTTCTCTGGGCAATGGTAATCAACCCATTGGTTAGGACTGCAACAGTGAAACACGATGAACATAGTACAGTCGTGTACACTTATTAAATGTAGATGTTCAAGTGTATTCACTGTTGCAGTCCTGGTTTCCCTCCCTCCTTCCCCCTTTTTGGTCCACTCCTATTCCCTTTTCCTAAGGTACAGGCTAAATTTGGTATTATTTGCCAAAATGGCTTTTGGTTTAAGCCTTGTTTTCTGGGGGCTTCTGACTGTTATGGCAAGAAAGACCGAGGAAGTGACGTTGGCTGTCTCCTTTTGTATCGGACGTTCTGAATACACTCTAACATCTACATTTATGATAAGTGTACACAACTGTACTATATTTATTCTGATAATGCCTCTACAGTGCAAAAACCTTTAGCACAGTCATTTAGGCAACAGAAAGTAGAAATATTTAAAGCTAAACTTGAGAGAGCATATGACAGGAAAAATAAATGAAGATTCTTTGAGTATTAGAGATTTTGGAAATTTTATAAAAAAAATTATATAAAGCTGAGGATCAGGGAAAACAAGAAGCACACATGGAAATATTTATGGAAGACTTATGATGGAAGAAGATGAGGCTTAACAATGAGTAGCTAAGATAAGACAGAAGATAAAAAAATGGTAATGTATGATAATGCAACAGGGAAGTTTTCCAGGAGCACATTATCTTCCTGCAGAAAGTTGGAAGTTAGAAAGGAAATGAGGGTTTTAACAATATTCTAAAAAGGGAGTGCGCCAGCATCTTGTAAGAAATCTGTGGCGACTATTATCCAAAGAGGGTGAAAACTCATTTGGCTTCATATAGACCAATTTTGATTTTAAATCATGACTATAAAGTTATGTCTGTACTAGCTAAGAGAATGGCATAGCTGATGTTCTTCGTTTCACTGTTGCAGTCATCACATTTGGATTATCTGCTTGCAGTAGCCCTCAGTCGGCCTGATTATCAAAGTCTTGGGTCCTGTGTCGGTGGCTGTCTCATCTTCCATGACGTCAGGTAGTCAGGGGTATAAAGCATGCAGCTGACGCCATTACATCAGTCTTTCTTGCCGTGCAGTGCCTGAAGCAGAAGCAGTTCGTAAGTGTGGTTGGCCGAATCCTGAAATTTTCATTTTCGAGTTTCAGAGCCGAAGTCTTCAACTAAAGCTAAGTACCCCATTGGGGAAACTTTGTCTTGCTCTAAACCGATGTCAGTAAAAGTCAATAATTGTATTTCTTGTGGAAAGCAAATACCTCATAAAGATTTTCATTCGTACTGTATTTCTTGCCTAGGCCCTGACCACGATGTACCTCACTGTAGGTTTTATGCCTTATTTAAACCACGAACTATTCGTTGTCTGTACATTTTCGCTTCTAAATATTTTGGTACTCTGTTGAATTATCCAGATTTGTCTTCAGTAAGCCACCCGACTACCGACATTCCGAAAAAACTCAAAGATAAAGACAGGCCGCTAGGTCCAAAGCTGCCGACGATGCTTCTAAGCTAGTCGTCAGTTTGCCTGTATTCAGTGAGGCACTTTCACAGCCCCTGATACCCACTACTTCAGATTCGCAGGCCTCTACTGATACCCATTCGGAGTCTGGTATGCCGCAAGATGCTTCAACTCTAGAACCTGCGGATGTCTCTACCTTGGATGGGTCCAGAGCCGCTGTGCAGGCACCGGCTTCTGAGGGTGTATTCAGGCCTACTGACTTGCATATTAAACCAACGCCATCTTCTTCTAGGCCTAAAACTCGAACCATGTCTAGGAAACAGATGCCCAGACAGCATGGTCAGGCCTCTGTGCCTAAAAAACAAATGATAAGAATGGCTGAAGACCTTATTACTTTAATCAGGGGAAGCCAGCCTTCCCCCTCTGAGACCTATGACTGAATTTGCTTATGATACTTCTGACCAGGATTCTGAAATTTCTGTCTCTCTGATGACCAGGATTTACCCTTATCTACTTATGAGGAGTCTGATGCAGAGGACTCTATTCCCTCTGCTTCTCCCCCAGAGGATTTTTCTTTTGGTGAAACTGTGCATACTCTTACGGAGCATTTTCACTGGGAAAGCCAGGATTACTGTGATTCTAAAAAGAGGCTTAGAAATTTCTTACTCCAGCCCCAACACAGGCCTTTAGCTTTCCCTCCTGTGATGGACATTGTTGACGATGCCTTTACGAAATCTAGCTTGGCCCCTAACTCTTTACCTCCTGCTCCCAGAAAACCTGATAGATATTACGGGGTTCCTGATGCTCACAAGTTCCTTTTTAAAAATCCTACTGCAGATCCTGAGACCATTTCACAGGGACCCAAGGGCATTACAGCTACTACTGCCAAAAATCCTACCCCCCTCTGATAGAGATTCCAGGGCTCTGAATAGATGGGGTAAGAAGGTATACACCTCTGCAACCTTTGGCCATCAGGGCCTTAAATTGCCAGTTTCATATGTTAAAGTATCAGCAGCGTATTATTGGATTGCTTAAACAGAAAATGATGTTGATTCCTGATTGTGCTGAAAATAAGGATTTACAGGATTTAATGCATTCTGAGGAACAGGTTGGAAAACATACTTTGCAATGTGGTTTTGATTCACTAGAGGCATCTTGCAGGGCTGCTGTCACTGGGTCTGTCCTTAGAAGGCTTGCTTGGCTTAAGGAGCAATCTTTGCCAGATCATGTTAAAACTAAATTGCTGGATGCTCCCTTAAATCAGGACCGCCTGTTTGGCGACAAAAGCAGAAGTTGTTCTTAAAAAGATGGAGGAAAAAGCTAAATCTATACAAACTGTTAAAGATTTCTTTCAAGTGCAGCCTTCTAGATTTAGCAGGCATTGGCCCTCAAAAAATTGGTCCTTTCCTGCCTCCTCCAGGCCTTCTCAGTTCAAACACAGAACCAGCAGAACACCCAGGCTTCAGTCCCAGGTACGCACAGGACTAAGCAGTGGGGGGCTCCCACTTCCAAATCCGGGAGTAGTAAGACTCCTCCCCCCTATGGTAAGCTGTCTCAATTACTTAACTTTAAAACTTCCAAGCACTTCACAACTGACTACTCCTTTAGGGGGAAAGATTGCTCTGCAAGCAAAAAACTGGGAACTCATTACCCAGGACAAATAGGTTTTAAACATAGTTGCCCAAGGATACAGATTTCAATTCCACATGTTGCCAACCCCCAAACGGTTGGCCAGATCCACCCCCAAATCAGTGGGCAGAGGCTCAAAAGCAAGTACTTTCTCTCTTGGCTATTCAGACTGTACAGAAGAGGAAAAAGGACAAGGTTTCTACTCAAGACTTTTCCTGGTACCCAGAAAAGACAACTCATGACGTCCTATCCGGGACCCTATCTATCCTAAACAACTTTTTGGCGAGTCCAAAATTCAAGATGCTAACTCTTCCCCAGTTGCTTTCCATGATAGGCAAAGATGCCTGGTCGACAACACTGGATTTAAAGGAAGCCTACCTGCACATCCCAATCAGGGAATCTTGCAGAAAATCCCTACGCTTCAAAGCAGACTGCATGCACTATAAGGTCTGTACACTGCCCTTTGGCTTATCGACTGCACCCAGGGTATTCACAAAGTGCCTAGCTCCAGTCATTGCATTTTGCAGGCAAAGAAATATTCAGATAATACCCATATCTGGACAATTGCCTAATTCAGGCAGAAAACCAGGACATACTTCTGGATCATCTGGCATTTGTACAAAAGGTGTAAACTTGTCTGGGGTACACCATAAATGAAAAGAAATCACAGCTGGTACCCTGTCGACAAATTATATTCATGGGAGCAAGCTTGAACACAACTTCCCAGATGGCTTTCCTCACGCCAGAGAAACAAATTCATTTAACAACTTACTTCAAACTAGTGGCCACACAAGCCCTGTTTATCTGCAAGGCAAATACTGCAAGCCATGGGGTTTATGGCCTCATGCATTCTACTAATTCCATATGCAAGACTGCATATGAGGAAACTACAATGGTATCTAAAAAGCCTATGGTGTCAACATTCTCAGGTGTCAACATCCTCAGGATCTTGAAACAATGATTCCTATCATACCTTGCCTAAGGTTAGAACTATCCCCTGCCGCCCAAACCCTAACAGACACATCAGGCTATGCATGGGGGGGGGGCTCACCTGGCAGGGAAGTGCATTTGGGGCAAATGGAACCCAAGTCAAATGCACCTGCATATCAATCAAAAAGAAATATTAGCTGTACAGAATGCTCTGACAGCCTTCAAGGACTACATTCTTCCAGGGCAATTAACAACACTGTTATGTTCATAGGTTCATACTAGGCTATCTGCCCTAGGGCATTTACAAGCCTAGCCAGAGTGCGTTTGGCTTTCGCCACCGATTTTAAAATGAATTTTGCTATGCCCTTTTTCGAGGTTAGTATACTGTGCATCTGTCTAACAGTGACACAGAAGTGATACCCGGAGTAAATCTACGATCTCCCATCCACTCATCAAGATTCCTCTTGAAGAGAGTCAATGAGGGACTCTGCCTAACCTGGACTGGGATTTTATTCCAGAGTGAAGGGAGCCCCTGGGTTATGAATCTGTCCCTCCTGCATGTCCTATTTATTTCAGTGCTGAGGTTCAGGTCTCTCGAGCGCGTAGCTCGATGGGATTTGGATCTTCTGAGGTGCAGCATGTCCATTAATTCCGGGTTGGACATGACTTTATACGTCAGGCACAGATCGCCCCTGAGCAGGCGGTATGCCACTGAGTAGGGCTGGAGTTTCTTTAACCGGGCAGCATACGGCATCTGTTTGAGCCCTTTGATCCTCTTGGTGAGGTACTTTTGGGGTCTTTCCAGTTGCTGCAGGTGTCTGATAAGGTACATCCCAAAAGGGGCATTGTACTCCATTATGGGCCTGATGAGGGATTAGTAAAGAGGCACGATGACCTCCCCTGATCTAGATGTGAATCCCTTCATGATTAGGTGGGCTATATAAAATGATTTTCTAACAACTTTGGCCACATGGTTGTCGAATGAGAGATTGCTATCAACTTGGGTCCCCAGGTCCCTAATTACTTCTTCCGTACTTAATGGATTACCACCTATGTGGTAATTTGTGGGCACTTTGTTTTTGCCGAAGGGGATGACTATACACTTTTGGCGTTTAGCTTGAGGCCATGACTCTGGCACCAGTTGTCTGTTTCTATGAGGCCCTTTTGTAGGATGCTTGTGTCGGCTGGAGAGTCGATTATGGCACCCAGTTTGCAGTCATCTGCGAACTTGGTCAGCCACAGTCCTTCCGTGTTGGCCTGTACCTCTGAGAAATATATACCGAACAAGAGAGGTCCCAGGACTAAGCCTTGTGGGACGCCACTTGTAACTGGTTTGGAGTCTGACATGGCTCCAGCAATTCTAACCATGTGGGTTCTGTCCGTGAGCCAGTTTGCAACCCATCTAGTGACATAGGGGTTTATGTTTAAGCTGGTGAGCTTATCTATAATGCCTGAGTGGGGTATTGTATCGAAGGCTTTTGCGAGGTCCAGGTAGGCTGTGTGGACCACCTTCCCCTCGTCAATGGCCTTGGTGACTGTTTCAAAGAAATCGACCAGGTTTAAGAGGCAGGATCTGCCCTTAAAGCCGAACTGGGTAGGATCCAGTGTCTGTAAGTCCCCAATATCTTTATTTATGAGGTCCATGATGATCCTATCCATAGCTTTGCAGACCAAGCTAGTCAGGCTTATGGGGCGATAGTTTTCATGATCCATTGAGACACCACCTTTGTGGAGAGGGACCACTGTTGCTGTACGCCACTCTTTGGGTACATATCCTGTAGTAAGGCTGAGATTGAACAGTAGTTTTATGTTTGGGTTTAGTTCTTCTTGGAGTTCATGTAGGACGCAGCCCGGGACACCGTCTGGTCCCATTGCTGCTGTGTTTTTTGCTTTGGAGAGGGCGGCTGTTACCTGAGCGTCTGAGATGTCAGGGGGGCAGCACTCTGCTGGGGTAGATATTTGCCCTTTTGGTGGGGAAGGGGGAGAAAAGTTTGCGCTGAACCTGTCAGCTAGGATGTTGGCAATGTCTGTGGGTTCGGTGTATTTTTTGTCATTTTGGACTAATTCTGAGCATATCTGGGAATTCCCACCCAGGATTCTAACATAACTAAAGAAAGCCTTGTGATTATCCTTAGTGTCCTGTGCAATTTTTCTCTCGAAGCTGGCCTTAGACGATTTTGAGTGCCCGTAGTTTTTTGCTAATACTGATCAGAGATGCCTTCCCTTTTTGGGATTTTGCTCTATCATGTAGTAGCTTCCTCCTTCTATTGTATAGTTTGTTTATGGCTAGGGTCCACCAGACAGGACACCTGCCTTTGGAGGATTGGGTCTTGGTTTTGTTTGGGATTGCATGATCCATGCATTCCTGAAGGTGTTCATAGAATGCGTTTATAATGGATTCTGCGGTCTGGGCCATATTTTCCACAGGCCCGGGGGCTTTGAAGGATTCCACCTCGGTTTTGAGGAGTGTGAAATTTGCTTTAGAGAAGTTTTTCACTGTGGTTTTCTGGGCAGGGGTTGGGGTCGGGATGTGAATATCTAGTGAGATTAGTTTATGGTCTAATCTTACCAGTGAGGGATACATTTCTGGTCTGGAGCAGAGAGTCCCCATGTTGGTGATGATCAGGTCCAGTATGTTTTCCCCTCTTGTGGGAGTGGTAACAAGCTGTTCCATAGCATTTGAGTTGATCAATTCTAGGAACCTTTGGGCTAGGGTGTTGGAGCTAGAGTAATGCTCCCAGTCTATGTTTGGGTAGTTGAAGTCACCCAATATAATGGTGTTTGGAGAGGCCTTCATATTTTCCAGTGTTCTCAAGAAGGCCGAGTGGGGTTCCTGGGTTTGGGAGGGTGGTCTGTAGCAAGCTTTAAACTGGAAGGCAGTTTTACCCACTGTTAGTTGCACATGGATAGTCTCTGATGCTTCGTGCTGTGCCAACAACCTGGAGGTGTGGGTATCTTTGATGAATATTGATACTCCCCCCCTCCTTTTGTGGTTTGGTCCAAGTTTTGGGGCCGAAAAACATGGTATGAGGTATAACCTGGTAGTTCTGGGGTGCTCTCGGGAGCCTTGAACCAGGTTTCTGTTACTGCACAGATATCTATGTTCTCCATGCTAAGGAGAGTTTTGAGTGCGTGCATCTTGAGGTTTAGACTTCTGGCATTGAGTAGCATTATTCTCAGTTTCTTATCCCTTGTGATACCTATGGAGGTGGGTTTGTCTTTTGAGCCTTGCCTAAAAAAGGCACTATAGGGGTGGCAAGAGCCTTTGCCAATATCTGAAAGCCCAGGGGTGACAGGTGCAAGCCGTCCCTAGCGAAGCATCATGGCTTGTCGAGCATGTCATCCCAGGCTGGCAGGCACTGGATCCCCTTTGAATGACACCAATACTTAAGCCAATTGTTGAAATTGATCATCTTGTCTTCATATTGTGGCATCATTCTTGGTGAGGGTAAGATGCTACTCAAGGTCAGGGTCATACCGTCCTGGGCTACATGCTCAGAGAGCTCCTCTGTCTCTTTTCATGTAGTCCAGGGAGGTACATCTCAGGTCATTCACACCAGCCTGGACAATGACTGAGTCCTATTTGTACTTGCCTTAGAGTGACCTGAGTGCTTGTGTTATGTGGCGGATCCTAGCGCCTGACAGGCAGCTCACCGTGACCTTCTCCTTGTTCAGCCTGGTGAGCGGGACGTCAGTGTGCCTGATGATAGTCACCTATTACAAGTGTATCAGGTGTGTTGTTTAGCCTTAAGGGCTGTGACTGTTGGGCACACTGGCTTTGTGAGCTATGTGTTGCACGTGTTTGGTTTTGGGGTAGCGGTTGCTTTGGTGTCTGCTTTGGAGGTTTCTGTTGCTTAGGCAGATTTTTATTTAGAGCCTCCGAGTATGTTATTGTGTGATTGTGTTTTGTTTGCTGTCGTGGTAGGTCTATGTGAGACTGGAATTGTAGTGAGTGTGGTTTCCTTCTCCTCCTGACTGGTTACGCCAGTACTGAGTTGAGAGAGCTTAGCGTCCAGTTTGGCTATATGGTTGTATCTCTCACATGTGTTGGAATTTGTTGGGAGGAGGAGAGGGTTGTGTGTGTACATGAGGCAGTTGTAACATTGCCTCAAGATTCCCAGATTCACCAGCTGGACCGGAGAGGAGATTGACAACTGACCTTTGGACATGCTAGAATAGTATTGGGAATTCCTTTATAATTGAAAAAAGGGCCAGTGGGGAACAAGGTACTCAAGGGGAGTTTGTGAGGGTGTAGTGCTTTTAATTTTTTAGTGCTGACTTATATAATTGCTTTAGTGAGCAAATGCCAGGCTTTAGAGTAGGAATAGGGTGTTTATTATGAGAACTAGATCAGTTCTAAGGAAAAAAGTGAAGAGCACACTTTGTGGAGCCGAGAATGGTTTAAACCCAATTAAGCGGCATTGCCCCAAAATCGCGCAAAGCCGCGCTAAAGCGGGTTTTATACAGGGGGGGGACTTGAAAGAGCTAGAAATTGGCCCAAAACGGCCAATAGACTACCAGATTCTTGTGCTGGGAACACTCCTCCAGGGATAGATAGGCTGCTCTAAGCTCCCCACTGCCACTGGTGAACAAAGAATCCTCCCTTTATCCAAGAAAGGAAATGGGCAACAGAGGAACTTTCCAAAAGTCCAGAATACAGCAAAGCCTGTATTTGGACTACTCTAGGTCAGGAAAAACGGGAAACAAGGATAATTTTTTTGTTTTTCTTTTTTGCAGCAAACAGCAGGAAAATGCAATAAATATGTAACACAGGCTAGCTCACTTGAGTGTGTAGCCTCAACAGGTAAATGCAACAAACAGGACAAACTTTAAAAGTGCAGGTGGAAAAACAACTTTAAACAGTTTAAAACAGTTCAAGAATGCAGAAATACTTTCAGTTTAGCTAGATCGGACAGTCGCCCAGGTAGTAGCAGGAAAACACTTTATCAGGTTAGCAGTCACTCTTTTAGCCTCTCTGCTGCTAGCACCACTCTGCAGGACCACGAGGAGCTTGGCTGAGTAGTAACAAGCGCAAAAAACGCGCCAAAGTGGGTTTTATACAGGGGGACTTGAAAGAGCTAGAAATTGGCCCAAAACGGCCAATAGACTACCAGATTCTTGTGCTGGGAACACTCCTCCAGGGATAGATAGGCTGCTCTAAGCTCCGCACTGCCACTGGTGAACAAAGAAGCCTCCCTTTATCCAAGAAAGGAAATGGGCAACACAGGAACTTTCCAAAAGTCCAGAATACAGCAAAGCCTGTATTTGGACTACTCTAGGTCAGGAAAGACAGGAAACAAGGATAATTTTTTTGTTTTTTGTTTTTCTTTTTTGCAGCAAACAGCAAGAAAATGCAATAAATATGTAACACAGGCTAGCACACTTGAGTGTGTAGCTTCAACAGGCAAATGCAACAAACAGGACAAACTTTAAATTACAAGCACAAAAGCGGGCTAAATCTGGCTTTAAAGCAGGGGGTTAAAAAGAGATAGGAAATGGCCCAAAACGGCCAATAAGCTACAAGTTACTGGGCTGGAACTACTCCTCAAGGGACAAATAGGCTGCTCAGAGCTCCCCACTCTCACTGGTGAACAAAGAAGCTTACTCCTATCCAAATAAGGATATGGGCAACACAGGAACTATGACACAGCCCAGCAATACCTGAAGACTGGACTATTCTAGTTCAGTAAAGGTGGGAAACAAGGATTTTTTTTTTTTTTTTTTTTTTTTATATAAAGTAGCAGAAATTAGGTACAGAAACACAGTAAATGCTTTAATTCGGCTAGCGCACTTGAGTGTGTAGCCTACCAGTTGCCTGTATCACTCTGCAGGACACCACGAGGAGCTGTGCGGAGTTGTATACAATAACAAACTTTTTAAATCACAGATTTGCTAAGAAAAAAAAAAATGGTCATTTTAGGCAGAATTAGTTAAGACAGCAAGAAAAGCAGAAAACTGATACTTAAATCACTCCAAAGTCACTCTTTTGTCTCTCTGCTGCTGTGGACTCAGCAGAACACCTGGAAGGCACTTGCTGAGCGGAATACAAGCGTAAAAACTGTGCAAATGAGGTTTTTATAGCAGGGAAGTGAAAGAGATAGAAATTATCCCAAAATGGCCAATAAACTACTAACTTCTGGGCTGAAACCACTCCTCCAGGGACAGATAGGCTGCACAAAGCTTCCCTCTGTCACAGGTGAACAGAGAAACTTCCTTCTATCCAAGCAAGGTAATGGCAACACAGAAACTTGTAACACAACCCTGGATTCAGCAATAACATGAAAACTGGACTATACTAGTTCAGAAAGGCGAGAAAGAAGTATATATATATATATATATATATATATATATATATATATATATATATATATATATATATATATATAGTACATAAACAAGCAGGGGGGCACCCATTTTTACCCCCTCTGCAGACTAGCCATGGCTCTGTGGAACACAGCCTTGAGCTACCAAGTTCATCCACAGGCTCAGTTCCTGCCAGGAAAACTAAATATACTGGCAGACGAACTAAGCAGAATTCTCATGGACCCACATAAGTGGAAACTGGAACCAAAGATGTTCAACATGTTGATCAACAAATGGGGGATCCCAGATATAGACCTGTCTGCCTCCCCCCAGAACTACCAACTGGACAAATTCTACACAAGGACAAATCCCCACAAACAAGCTTGTAAAGTGGATGCTCTGTCCTAAGCTGGAAAAATCTATCTGTTTATTCCTTTTTTCCTCTGCCTCTCCTCTCCAAAGTACTACTAAAGATCAAACAGGACAAACCAAGGATGATACTGACTGCACCAGACTGGCCACGCCAACACTGGTACCCCTTCGTGCGCAGTGTCACAGCTGGCCCCATGGCACCTACCTCAGACCCCTACCCTGCTGTCTCAGCATGAGAGCCAGATTCTGCACCCCCAGCTTCAAACCCTGAACCTGGCAGCCTGGCTAATTACCTAATCTCTCTCTTACCATCCTTCAGTAAACAAGTGTTGGATGTCATTTTGGAGGCAAGGGGGCCTTGTACTAGAAAATCTTATGCTGGAAAATGGAAAATATTCTGTGCCTGGAACCAAACTCAAGGGATGGGCACAGCAGCACCCAATTTACCTCAAATTCTTTAATACTAAACTGAGATGCTTCACAAGGGTCTTTCCTTTTCCTCCATTAAAATTCATGCCTCAGCCTTTTCAGCTCATTACAACACAGAACCCACCCCTCTTTTCTCCCCCACTGCTCAAGCAGTTCCTAAGAGGGGTCAAAAACTTAAAACACCCAGGAGAGCCCCAACTCCAGCCTGGGACCTTAATTTTGTATAGGAAAAACTCACTCTTCCTCCATTTGAGCCAGCTGCAACTGCAGAGTTAAAATTCCTTTCTTGGAAAACAGCTTTTCGTTTAGCAATCACTTCAGCAAGAAGGGTATCTGAATTACAGGCCCTTATGGCAGTGGAGCCTTTCATCATCTTTCATGCGGACATGTTGTCCCTCAGGACCAGTCCCTCTTTCATGCCAAAGGTGGTATCCAGTGTGGCTCTTAATCAGTCCATTCATTTGCCAACCTTCTTTTTTAATCCACAGAACAAAGGGGAACAGATACTGCACTCCCTAGATGTGCACAGACAACTTAGATTTTACTTGGACAGGACGAAACGTCTAAGGAAATCTGAACAACTGCTGGTGGCATTTGCTGCAGGGGCAAAGGGGAAGGCTATTTCAAAGCAAACCATTTCTAAATGGATAGGCCATTGCATTCATTTTTGCTATAAGCACCATGGAAAACCTATCCCACAGGGGATTAGACCCCATTCAACCAGGGCTACATCTACCTTTACAGTCTTTCTCAGAGGTGTCCCTACCAGAGACATCCTAGAAGCTTCTACCTGGAGTTCTGTACATACTTTCACCAAGCATTACCATTTGCTAATTTTCTCTAAATCCAGAGCTGGCTTTGCCACTGCATTCTTGCAGAGCCTTATAGCTGGTCCTAATGCTATCTAAATTCCTCCTCCCATCCTTAGCTTTGGGACTCTACCCAAAGGTGATGACAGCAACAGTGAAACACGAAGAACATAGTACAGTTGTGTACATTTAACCATAAATGTAGATGTTGGAGTGTATTCACTGTTGCATTCCTGGTTACCCTCTCTCCAGCCCCCTGACTTCTTTTGGCTATACCTCTATTCTCCTTTACTATACTGAAAAGCTTTTTGGTGTATTTGCTTTTTTGTTGGAGGTATAACCTTGTGTGTGTGTATGTTGATATATATATATATATATATATATATATATATATATATATATATATATAAAATTCCTTCCCATTTAGGGGTCACCTGACATCTGGAGCAAGAAAAACTGATGTAATGGCGTCGGCTGCATGCTTTATGCCCCTGACTACCTGACATCACGGAAGATGAGACACGAACCGACGCAGGACCCAAGACTTTGATAATCAGGCCAACTGAGAGCTATTGAAAGCAGATAACCCAAATGTGATGACTGCAACAGTGAATATGGTAAGTGTACACAACTGTACTTTGCCAAATTTGATAAATGGGGATGTTCGTCATTTGCTCTCTGCTTAAGCAGCTTTAGCTTATATGGGTTATATCCTGCTAAGGATATAACAGCTGACCGGCTTCCAAACCTTAAGGACGCGTTCCACGCACCCAAAACCTCAAGCAGTGGTAGACAGAGGATGGTTTGTGCACCAAGCCCTTCAGAGCTTTCTTGACCCTGAAGATCTAACCTCATGTGGGTTTTTCGTGAATTGACAGTTGGCTTGGCACTTTTCCAGTGCTAGACTAGACAGATAAAGTTCCCTTTGGAGGAATAAAATCCACTTTTTTTGACAGAAAAGTTCACTTTTATTGTCAATATTTTTATTTTAAGCTAAAATATCTTTTTTAATGACGGTCCCATGTCTTTTAGTCACTTTTTATTAATGGTATTTTTACTTTTAATGGAAAAAGTTGTTAAAACCTATGTAAAACTACTATTTCCTGTCTGAAGGTTGTGTTAAATTACCTTTGTATCTGGGGTGAGTGATTTAAATGCTTTTCACTCTGTTTTTAGGTGGGCAAATGGACTACTTTGTTAATATCTTCATTGCTGCAAATCTCCCCTGAATTTGAAGCTTTTTTTTTTTTTTGTCTTCACCGTGGAACATCCTACTGGTCGTTACAGGCACAATGAACATTTATAAGCATCCCTTGTCCTTTCAGCAAGTTACTAAATTATCTTGACTGAGCTACTATGGCCATTACTGTTTCCTCAGACTAGTCTTTTTCTTTGGCTCCATCTATTATATTCCGCACCACCACAATGGACCTGGAGTTGGGGGCACTTTTGCAGCTGTAGTGCCCTTGGTGGACAAGAGAGCACCATTCTTAGTCTTGGAAGAAGGGGCACAGAATACCTCTCTGCATAGCCAGACTAGGATGGATCCCCATCCCTTGGGGGGTTTTCTATCAATAGTGGGTCTGCTTTTGAAGACAGTCCTGGACAAAGATTCATAAAGTAAAACATTATCTTTGCCTGTCTCTGTTACTTTAGACAGGAATGATTTATTCGACTCACCTCAGGCCTGCCTTCAGGTTCTTGACCCTACTAGTTCTGTTTCTGCTAAGAGAAGAGTTCTTCATGGTGAGGATGTTGGACATTAAACAGCTAAATGAAATAATTTAGGGGACAACTGATTTCTCCTCTCTGGTTTCTTATTCTAAGGAGTGTTTCTTGCGACTTTCCTTAGAAAGATTTTTTTTTATTACCCCTTCCTATGAGGCTAATTGTAGATGGCAGAGGTTCTATTACTAGTGCATGTGCTAAATTCTTTGATTTTAATTTGACAGACTGTATATTAAGTGAAAAACAAGTCTGTAAAGACTAGTGGGACTTTCTGGAGTGAATCGGTTTGGTGGAATTTCATAAGTGACCTGTTGTTCACTATTGATGTGAAAGACCTCTAATTTGTAATACCACATAAGTTAGGCATACACTGGTTTACTCTGGTGTTCTAGGACAAGCATATTCCCCAGGATAAAATTAACACTTATGAAGAAATGCTGGAAGTTATTTTGAAGAATATTTTTTGAGGGGAATTATTATTTGCAAGCAACAGGTGTAGCCATAGGCTCTAACTGTGGGTCACTAAATTTGGTGATGGTATACTGGGAGAAACAATTTAATATTAACAGCCCTTGTAAGAATGCCGTTAAATTTTATATAAGGTATTTGGATGACATCTTTCTGATTTTGGGGCGACCTGTTGACTTCTTAGAGTTTATTGAATTTATTAATAGAACTACTGACTTTTTTGTGTTTAAATCTGAGCATAACAACAGTATTATCTTTCCTGGATGTGCGTTTGGCAAAGGATTTTGACAATAGAACATATATAGTGAATATTTATAGAAAGCCCACTTATTCCAATGCCATCCCGCCTTCATTTTGATAGCTCGTTTTTGGTGTATTGGGTGTGTACTATCATTATAGGCCAGTTTCTCAGGGTGGCCCATATGGTCACTAAGGAACTTGACTTCATAAAGGAATGTACCCTTACGGAAGGGATATTTTTGAAAAGAGGGTACCCAAAATCATCAGTTAAAAAACTAAAAAGGAAGTCATCTTAAAAAGATGGTCAGGGCACTTTAAACCCATTTTAAGGGGGGATCAGGGATGCATGGAGCGACAAATGAATTTGAATAAGGTAATTAACCCTTATAGTTGCTCCTTTGTTACAACCTGTAATAATGATAGCTCCCTAATAAAATGAGTAAGGTAAAAAAAATGGGTAATGCGTAAAGATGCCTTAGAAACCAGTTCCAAATTTGGGAATGGTCCTGTGATGGTTTACAAGAGAGGAAGATATTTAAAAATTTTGTTGGAGATGTGTCTTACTAATGTGTGTACCATAATTAAAGTTATGGGTAAATGTGGATCTTGTAGATCATGTAAATACCTTAAGATTGGTAAGGAATGTACCCTTATGGATAAAATTACTATAAAGGGTAATTACAACTGTTCTTCTAAATATGTGGTATATATTGCTGTGTGCCAGATTTGTAAGACATTTTATGTTGGTAAAACTGAAAGGGTGCTGAAACAGAGGATGTACGAGCATATATATGACATCAGTAATAGAAAGAACACGAACGCTTTAGCAAGACCTATCATTAATAATATGGAACATTATTTTACATTTTCTGTTTTGGAACAGGTTACTTCAAATGTTAGTGGCGGGTCCTATGCCCTACATTTGGAATTGAGGGAACTGTACTAGCAGTTATTTTTGAATGCATTTGGTGATCCGGGACTGGATGAGCAGTGCCCTATATCCTGCTTGTTGAAAATAAAAATATATATTTTTTTTTTTTTTTAAAGAAAAGTTTCTACAATTGTTAGGGGATTGATTTGTAAGGTTTTTAGTGAAGATGTACAGAAAAAGGATTTTTTTATGATTTGATATTGTATGTTGCTTTAAACAGTAACTAATGGTATGATCATGTAACCTGACTGGTGAGGTATGTAAATAAGGGATTGGAGATGTAATTTATACTTCTGAGGAAGTCCTGATTTTAAGGACAAAAATGCTTAAGTATTTCATTAAAAACTGTGGATATTTTTTGCCGTTGTCTCCTTGAACCGTTGCTTGTGCCTTGGATTTGTGTGGTGCTATGCTGTATTCAGGTTCAGCTTCAAGCAGAGTTGGTCAGAATGGGCAGGACTTTGTATAGTGATTCTAAAAACCTGACTGCAGGATATTAATGTGTACAGGTAACACCCTCTGAAAAATGCTTCATGGCAGCATATTAAGCTGCTGTGGAGTTCAGACTGTAAGGAAGCTAATGGAAGCCATTATTTTGCTCACTAAGCACCAGTCTTGCTGTTTAGAGGGTGTAAAATTAAAACAAACAGAAAATGTTAAATACAAAAGTGTGGGTGTATACATGCATGAAAGAGTGAGCTTGAATGAGCAATTGAAACGTGCGAGAGAGAGTGTGTGTTTCTGAGTGTGAGTGTATGCATGCTTGGGTGAATGAAAGCAGAAGTGTGTGTGTGTGATGGATTGAGCAGTGACAGTTACATTTCAGAGATGCATACCTATCAATCTCTTAGCTCAAGAAACATGGATAAAACCTAAAATAAGATGGACAAAGGCTCAAAAGTAGGAACAGATGTTCACATTGCTGTTATAAAATTAGAAAGCTGCTAGAATAAAATTATTTTACTGTGCATTTTCTGAAGGAAATAGTCTGAAATTCAAATGTATGTCATTTAGTGGCTTCCATCCCCAATGATTTGCCAGCAAACCACAAATTTTATGAGTAACGGACCAAAGAAATGAGAAAAATATGGGCATTCTTTAAAAATCTTACATTTTGGATGCAAAATATTTCCTCCTACTCCACTTTACATATACTACTGCAACTTTAAAACATTAGGCAGAGGAACTTTTTTACATCAAAAATATTTGTTAAAAAAAAAGTTTTACAGATAGCCTTTTCTCTAAGCACAATAATGCTCTCCATGTTGTGTGTTACTGTGTAAGCAATTTCCTTGATGCTGAAACTACAAAAGATCTGTTGCGTACTTTTGCAAAGAATAGTCTTCCTGGTTATTTGATAGACACAGTAACACTTACCCTGTTGGGCATTATTGCTTGTGTGACACACACCCTGTTGGGCATCAGTGTTTGCATAGAAACATGTTTTCTGAGTATAGCATGCACACCAGGAAAACAATTTTTGCATGGGTGTGAGACTACTTTTGTAGGTTCAACTTCAAGCCCAGGTGCGCTAGAATGGCCGGGATTTTGTATTCTAAACATCTGGAAACACACTGCACAATTCAGCAAGTTGCCTAAATAGGGGAGAATGTGGTTGCCCTGGGTGCTGCAGCAAGCAACCACTAGAGACAGTCACTTGTGAATACTTGAAGCACAGTAGATAGCCCAAAGGATAATGCAGAAAAGTGATGGTGTAAGCCAGATAAAGCAAATTTCAGATAGTTCCTGAAGTTGAGAGCAATTGGGATGCAATGATAAGCATATTTCAGATCTAAAGTCACCATGAAACAGTGGTACAGAAGAAGGGGTCGGATAATCTGCAGCAGGGTGAGCATTTTGAATCCGGTCACTTTCTGAAAGGTACTTAGAGAAGACATATTGAACACTGGTCTTGATGATGGCTCCTTTTTGTGGTGCAAGAAGTGGTTCTAGAATCCATGCTTGTAACATGTGATGGAGTACCAGACAGAACATGTGTCAGGATAGGATGGTGCAGGGTGATTCTTTTCAGTCCACTGCCAAGAGTATCCTGTCTGAATTATTTTCTTGTGAGGCTGGAAATTTTGAAGTTGGACACTTTGTCAAGAAAGAACCTGGGAATATGAAACATTCCATTTACCTCTATTATCCCATTGTTTGAGAATCTACATGTTGGAAGGCATTAATTCATTAATTCAGAACCTAACAGTATTCAAAAGCGGATATTATATCCTCAAAACAGTTCAGGTTATGTAGCCAAGCTTGCCTCCTCAATGAAACAAAAGCAGCTGCGTTTCTGGAAGTTGTGCCTGCAACTTCCAAGACATATCTCAAAGTATATATTGAAACCCAAGTCACATTCGAAACAGTCTCATTCATATAACACTTATGTTCAGGCAACGATTCAGCCACATCTTAACTGTACGCATATTGCAAAATAAACTTCCACCTAAAGCCTAGGTAATTTAGGATTCTAATGACTAAATTACTAGACTGAGCCAACTTTCCCCCCCTAAATTCTAACCACTTGCTGATTTTATCCTAGGGTGTAGAGTTAGAGGAAGCCAAGGACCTCTCTCTAGAGTTGTGAACTGGAAAAAGTGTAGCTGAGTCAACTGACGAAGGACACAAAATTGCTGTAAAATCAGAATACACCTTGTATTTCCTCATAGCCATTTTAATAACTAGTTCACTAGCCAAAGGGGTTTTACATACAATTTTATAGACATCATCTGATGCTGGTTACCAGAGGAAGAAAAAACAAAACTTTTGGAATCCCATCAGTAAGATCATGCACTCCGCTAATCTCCAGAGTCAAATAGACCTCTAAATGAACACATGCTCTTTTTTTTTTTTTTTTTTAAACCTGTTCACCTTCCAAAGAATCAGATTAGGCAGAAAAGACTGTTCATTATTGTATGCGTCCATCTCTATCAAAATGTGTAGCCATAGACTGATCTCTAGAGATGGTAGCCCCCATAGTCCTTCTGAATAGGAGTACAGTCTCCAAAATTAGCCAACTGTAAACTACACTTAGCTAAGGAAACCACATCACCTCTACATATGGTACTAACGTGATTGTCTGCAGTATGGTGAGGTTGGTTTCTTCTTACTGTGAACTATACTAGTGGACAAAATATCTGCAGATAGAGTATTATATCTGGCAAGTGGTCTTATACTCCTAGACCTCTTCTGCACCTAAAGGGTCTGCTTCTCTCTTATCTGAACCAGGTACTGGAAAAGCCAGGAGGATGTGTCTGATATCCTACCACGGAGGTCTGCAAGCTCCCACAAGAGGTTGACTGGATTAAAGTAAGTGGCCTGTGGGTTGGCTTAAGGCCGCATATTAACAAAGGATAGGCTAAATTGAGGGGGGGGTTCCATTTTAGGTACAACTGGATTTTTATTTGTGGGAGTGTTGGAAGCAGAATCCACCACTGCAGGCTGCTGAGGAGATTCAGCTGTGCGATTCCTAGAGCCAGCACTAAAAGACTGAACAGATGACTTTCCTGTGACAATGGTTAGACTTCCCCTGATGGGAGGGACTTTAACTGATCCTTTGTAACAGGGAGTCGGGAGGGAAGCTGCTTGTGTGAGTTTGTGCAGGCACAGATCCTATGTGCCACTGAGGCAGTGTGAAAATCAAATATCTATGGTTATAGTTGAGTAGAACTTGCGCAACTGTACTTTTCAAGGCAGAATGTCTCCAAATGGTTATTTCATGCTATTAACTTTTGTTATATCCACCACTATAAGGCAGTTCCAAGCAGGGTCAAGGCTCACTGCACCAGGGCCTTGGCTTCTTCTGTGACTTTTTGGAAAGGTTTGGATTTTAGAAGAGATCTAGAAGGAGCAACTTGGTCCTCTGTATGTAGCTTTGCAAAACTCTTCAAATTACATTCCTTCTGTAGGTCTAGGGCAGGCTTTGCTAGGAGAATTCTGCAGGGGCTTCTGGATCCTCATCCTTCCTGTTAATCAGATTAAGCTGTGGTAGTCTGTCATATGACCACCACTGCAGTAGCCTTAGCAATATCAATAAACTTTATCATTTGTTGACCAAGTTAGTCTCACTAGGCTAGTGGCTGCTTTTCAGGGGACCCAAGGCGGCAGTTATATTAGTAGAGGAAATTTGGCCAGGGCACTGAGGAACTTACCATACTTCCAGTCAGCATTTGTGATGTTTGTCGTATGGGAATACATGCACACAGCTTGTTTCTAGCGAGGAGGCAGCTGGGAGGATGATGCATGAGTTGGAACAGCAAGAGGAAGGAGTGGAGGTGAATGCCAGCTTGGAAATAAAAAGCAGTAAAGTAGTAGAAGATTCCGAGGCAGCTTTTCAAAGAAAGCAATTTGATTGGACTGAAGAGACTGCTGGAGAGAAGTGTATAGTTACAACAGTTGCTGGGTGATATACTTCTAGAAATGATTAACCGAAGTGAACCGGAGAATGAGGTTTTATGGAGGGATATTATGGAAAAAATGAATGAAGGAGATACAGAAGCAATGCAGGAAGAAACTGAAGAAAAACAAGACCTATGCAAAGACGATAGCAACCACACGAGGAGGAGTGAGAGGAAAAAAGAAAACGGTATGAAAAGGAAATTCACGATCTGATGTTAATCTTTATTCATTCTTGACTGTTGGGTTTTGGTTCTGTCAGCCATTATAGGTTCATAGGTTCATACTAGGCTATCTGCCCTAGGGCATTTATAAGCCTAGCCAGAGTGTGTATGGCTTTCGCCACCCATTTTAAATTAATTCTGCAATGCCCTTTTACGAGGTTAGTATACTGTGCCTCTGTCTAACAGTGACACAGAAGTGATACCCGGGGTAAATCTACGATCTCCCATCCACTCATCAAGATTCCTCTTGAATAGAGTCAATGAGGGGCTCTGCCTAACCTGGACTGGGATTTTATTCCAGAGTGAAGGGAGCCTCTGGGTTATGAATCTGTCCCTCCAGCATGTCCTATTTATTTCAGTGCTGAGGTTCAAGTCCCTGGATTGCGTAGCTCGATGGGATTTGGATTTTCTGAGGTGCAGCATGTCCATTAATTCCGGGTTGGACATGGCTTTATACGTCAGGCACAGACCGCCTCTGAGCAGGCGGTATGCCACTGAGTAGAGCTGGAGTTTCTTTAACCGGGCAGCATACGGCATCTGTTTGAGCCCCTTGATCCTCTTGGTGAGGTACTTTTGGGGTCTTTCCAGTTGCTGCAGGTGTCTGGTAAGGTGCATCCCAAAAGGGGCATTGTACTCAATTATGGGCCTGATGAGGGATGAGTAAAGAGGCACGATGACCTCCCCTGATCTAGATGTGAATCCCTTCATGATTAGGTGGGCTATATAAAATGTTTTTCTAACCACTTTGGCCACGTGGTTGTCAAATGAGAGATTGCTATCAACTTGGGTCCATAATTACTTCTTCTGTACTTAATGGATTACCACCTATGTGGTAATTTGTGGGCACTTTGTTTTTGCCAAAGGGGGTGACTATACATTTTTTGGCGTTTAGCTTGAGGCCGTGGCTCTGGCACCAGTTGTCTGTTTCTATGAGTCCCTTTTGGAGGATGCTTGTGTCGGCTGGAGAGTCTATTATGGCGCCCAGTTTGCAGTCATCTGCGAACTTGGTCAGCCACAGTCTTCCATGTTGGCCTGTACCTCCGAGAAATATATACCGAACAAGAGAGGTCCCAGGACTGAGCCTTGTGGGACGCCACTTGTAACTGGTTTGGAGTATGACATGGCTCCAGCTATTCTAACCATGTGGGCTCTGTCCTTGAGCCAGTTTGCAACCCATCTAGTGACATAGGAGTTTATATTTAAGCTGGTGAGCTTATCTATAATGCCCGAGTGGGGTATTGTATCGAAGGCTTTTGCAAGGTCCAGGTAGGCTGTGTGGACCACCTTCCCCTTGTCAATGGCCTTGGTGACTGTTTCAAAGAAATCGACCAGGTTTAAGAGGCAGGATCTGCCCTTAACAAAGCCGAACTGGGTAGGATCCAGTGTCTGTAGGTCCCCAATATCTTTATTTATAAGGTCCATGATGATCCTTTCCATAGCTTTGCAGACCAAGCTAGTGAGACTTATGGGGCGATAGTTTCCAGGATCCGTTGAGGCACCACCTTTGTGGAGAGGGACCACTGTTGCTGTACGCCACTCTTTGGGTACATATCCTGTAGTAAGGCTGAGATTGAACAGTAGTTTTAGGTTTGGGTTTAGCTCTTCTTGGAGTTCATGTAGGACGCAGCCCGGGACACCGTCTGGTCCCATTGATGCTGTGTTTCTTGCTTTGGAGAGGGCAGCTCTTACCTGAGCATCTGAGATGTCAGGGGGGCAGCACTCTGCTGGGATAGATATTAGCCCTTTTGGTGGGGAGAGGGGGGAGAAGTTTGCGCTGAACCTGTCAGCTAGGATGTTAGCAATGTCTGTGGGTTCAGTGTATTTTTTGCCATTTTGGACTAATTCTGAGCATATCTGGGAATTCCCACCCAGGTTCCTAACATAACTAAAGAAAGCCTTGTGATTATCCTTAGTGTCCTGTGCAATTTTCTCTCGGCTGGCCTTCGACGATTTTATGAGTGCCCGTAGTTTTTTGCTAATACTGATCAGAGATGCCTTCCCTTTTTGGGATTTTGCTCTATCATGTAGTAGCTTCCTCTTTCTATTGTATAGTTTGTTTATGGCTGGGGTCCACCAGACAGGACGTCTGCCTTTGGAGGATTGGGTCTTGGTTTTATTTGGGATTACATGATCCATGCATTCCTGAAGGTGTTCATAGAATGCATTTATAAAGGATTTTGTGGTCTGGGCCGTATTATCCACAGGCCCGGGGGCTTTGAAGGATTCCACCTTGGTTTTGAGGAGTGTGAAATTTGCTTTAGAGAAGTTTTTCACTGTGGTTTTCTGGGCATGGGGTGGGGTCGTGATGTGAATATCCAGTGAGATTAGTTTATGGTCTGATCTTACCAGTGAAGGATACACTTCTGGTCTGGAGCATAGAGTCCCCATGTTGGTGATAATCAGGTCCAGTATGTTTTCCACTCTTGTGGAGTGGTAACAAGTTGTTCCATAGCATTTGAGTTTATAAATTCTAGGAACCTTTGGACTAGGGTGTTGGAGCTAGAGTAATGCTCCCAGTCTATGGTTGGGTAGTTGAAGTCACCCAATATAATGGTGTTTGGAGAGACCTTCATATTTTCCAGTGTTCTCAGGAAGGCCGAGTGGGGTTCCTGGGTTTGGGAGGGTGGTCTGTAGCAGGCTATAAACTGGAAGGCAGTTTTACCCACTGTTAGTTGCACATGGATAGTCTCTGATGCTTCGTGCTGTGCCACCAACCTGGAGGTGTGGGTATCTTTGACGAATATTGATACTCCCCCTCCTTTTGTGGTTCAGTCCAAGTTTTGGGGCCGAAAAGCATGGTATGAGGTATAACCTGGTAGTGCTGGGGTGCTCTCGAGAGCCTTGAACCAGGTTTCTGTTACTGCACAGATATCGATGTTCTCCATGCTAAGGAGAGTTTCCAAAAACTCTTGAGCTATGACTACCCATAGTGGCTCTCTTCCTTTCCCCTCAGAGACGTGCTCTCAAGCTAAGTGCTTATTTTTTTATATATATTTCTTCTTTATAGCTTGTATATCCTATAAAAACTTTGTCATTAACTTTTTCTAAATAGTTTTAATTGCTGTTTTTGTGTGTGGGAGTGCTATTTTTCCCCGTTATTGGTATTTTCTTCTTTCCCATTGTTGGTATAGGTCCTTCCCTCCCCTTTTACCTTTGGTAAATCTCAAATACCATTAATCTCTTTCTTCCTTTACCCTCTCCATGTCTCTCTCCATTACCATTGGTCGGTACGTTAAAAAAAAAATGTTTTCTTTTCTGGCCTTTTCCCCTATCTTACTATTTGTGTGTGTGTGTCTGTGTGTGTCTGTGTGTGTGTGACTGACTGATGTTCTTCGTGTTTCAGTGTTTCAGTGTTGCAGTCATCACACTTGGGTTATCTGCCTGCCCTCAGTCTGCCCGAATACCAGAGTCTTAGGATTTCTGCGTCGGATGCTGTCGTTTCTTCCATGACGTCAGGTCATCAGGGGTATAAAACAGGCAGCTGACACCATTACACCAGTCTTTCTTGCCGTGGAGGAGCCCAAAGCAGAAGCAGTTTGCAACTGCTGGTAGGCCACTACTTGAAATTTTCATTTTCAAGTTTGTAATCCTGAAGTCTTCTAAAGCTAAGTATTCCGTTGGGGATCCTTTTTTTCTTGCTCTAACCAATGTCAGAAAAAGTTAAAAATTGTCTTGCCCGTGGAAAGCAAATACCTCACAGAGATTTTCATTCTTACTGCATCACCTGTTTAGGCCCAGACCATGACGTCCCTTGCTGTCGGTTTTGTGCCTTACTTACCGCCCGAACCATTCATCATCTGGCTTTGTCGCTAAATTCTTTCGCTCTCGTTCTCCATATTCCGAAATGGCTTCGATAAGCCATCTGACTACCGATCATCCGAAAAAACGTAAAGACAGAGACGGATCGCATAGGTCCAAAACTGCCGACGACACTTCTGTTCAGCTAGTCGCCAGTCCTCCGGTACTCAGTGAAGTGCCTTTGCAGCCCCTGATGTCCATTTCCACAGATTCGCAGGCCTCTGCTGAGACCCATTCAGAGTCTGGTATGCCGCGAGATGCTTCGACTATGGAACCTGCGGATGGCTCTACCTTGGATGGGTCCGGAGCCGCTGTGCAGGCACGGGCTTCTGAGGGTGTATTCCGACCTACCAATGTTCAGATTAAACCTACTACTTTGTTTCTAGCTAAAACTACTGGGTTTCTGAGGCTCAGAGTACACACTACTCCTAGAAAACTGACGACCAAAGCGCAAGCTCAAGCTCCCATGCCACAAAAACAAATGCTTAGAATGGCTGAAGACCTTGTTACCCTAACTGGGGGAAGCCAGCCTTCCCCTGCTAAAAGACAAAGAATTGAGTATCATTCTGATTCTACAGGCCAGGAGTCCGATGACTCTGATCCTTTTGATTATCAGCGCATGCCCTTATCAAACTGAGGATTCAGATGCAGAGGAATCCATTCCCTTTGCCTCCTCTGCAGAGGATTTTTCTTTTGGTGAAACCTTGCATACTTTAAAAGACTATTTCCGATAGGAATGCCAGGACTACCATCAGTCCAAAAAGAGACTCAGAGAATTTTTAGAGTTGCCTCAGCACAGGCCTTTAGCTATACCCCCTGTCCTGGATGTTGTAGATGATGTTTTTATGGAAACCAGTCTTACTGCAGATACTTTAACCCCTAGGAAACCTCCCCTAGGAAACCTGACAGGTACTACAGAGTACCTTATTCCCACAAATTTCTCTTCAAGAATCCTTCTGCGGATCCAGAGACCATTTCCCAGGGACCTAAAGGTGTTAAGGCTACTACAGCCAAAAATCCTACCCCTGCAGACAGGGATTCCAGAGCTTTAGACCGAAGGGCTAAGAAGGTATATACCTCTGCAACTCTTGCCATAAGAGCATTGAATTGCCAGTTTCACATGTTGAAGTACCAACAGCATATTATGGAACTAATTAAACAAAAAAATGGTGTTAATCCCAGATTGTGCAGACAATAGATTTACAAGAGCTAATGCATTCTGCAAACCAAGTTAGTAAGCATACTTTGCAGTGTGGCTTTGATGCCCTAGAAGCATCTTGCAGGGCTGCAGTCACTGGGTCTGTACTGCGAAACCTTGTCAGATTATGTCAAATCCAAATTACTAGACGCTCCTTTAAATAAGGACTGTTTGTTTGGCACTAAAGCAGAAGAGATTCTTAAAAAGATGGAAGAAAAAGCTAAATATATGCAAACTGTTAAAGAATTCTTGCAAGTGCAATCACCTAGATTCAGTAGGCATTGGCCTTCTAAAAAATGGTCCTTTCTAGCCCCTTCCAGGCCTTCTCAGACCAAACCTAGGGGAAACAGGCCACCCAGACTACAGTCTCAGGGTATGCAGAGATCTAAACAATGGAGTGCCCCACCTCAAAAATGGAGTGGTAAGCCGTCCCCTTATGGAAAAATTCACAATGACTTTTCAGTTATCCCTCCCAGCCCTGCCCAATTACTTGTGCCCCTAGGAGGAAAACATGCTCTTCATGCAAAAACTGGATGTCTATTACACAGGACAGATGGGTCCTAAATATTGCATCCCAGGGGTACAGATTTTACTTCCGCACACTACCAACCCCAAGCGGGTTTCCAGACCTTCCTCCAAACCAGTGGGCAGTTTCTCACTTCAGAAAAACAGGTCTATCTGACAAACTGCTTCAAACAAATGGCCACCAGAACCCAGCTATCTGCAAGAAAAATACGGCAAGCCCTAGAGTTTATGGCCTCATGTATTCTGCTAATTCCATATGCAAGACTGCATATGAGGAAACTTCAATGGTACTTAAAAAGTCTTTGCCAGCATTCTCAGGACCTGGAAACGGTCATTCCAGTCATACCTTGTCTAAGGGCAGAGTTCCTTTGGTGGGTAGAAGCATGCAACCAGAACAAGGGACTTCTTTTCACTCAACCCCTCGCCACCCAAACCCTGACAACTGATGCATTAGACTATGCATGGGGGGCTCACATGGCAGGCAAATGCATTCAGGGCCACTGGAGCCCAGCCCAGATTCTCCTGCACATCAATCAAAAAGAGATGCTAGCTGTACAGAATGCCTTGACAGCCTTCAAATACCTAATCCTTCCAGGGCAACTGCTTATAAAAACAGACACCACAGTTATGTGGTACATAAACAAGCAGGGGGGAACCCATTCTTCCCCACTCTGCAGGTTAGCAATGGCCCTGTGGAACACATCCTTGAGCAACCAAGTGCATCTACAAGCTCAATTCTTGCCAGGCAAACAAAATTCACTGGCAGACAACTTAAGCAGAAGTCTCCTAGACCAAGATGAGTAGAAATTGGAGCCCAACACCTTCAACCTTCTGATCCATAGGTGGGGGCACCGGAGGTGGACCTATTTGCCTCCCCCGAGAACCACCAGTTAAGCAAATTTTGCACCAGGAACCCTCACAGCAGGGCCTGGAAGGTGGATGCCCTATCCTTTCAATGGGAAAACCACTCAATTTATGCCTTTTCCCCTCTGTCCCTCCTCTCAAAAGTATTACTCAAGATAAAGCAGGACAGACCAAGGGCAATTCATATTGCCCCCAGACTGGCCATGCCAGCACTGGTACCCACTTTTGCGCAGTCTGACAACAGTGCCACCCTGGTACCTTCACCAGACTCCTACCCTGCTGTCTCAGCAGGAGGGACAGATTTTGAATCCCCAATTGCAATCCCTAAACCTTACAGCCTGGCTTATCCCTTGAATACACCACCAGCAACCCTCAGCATACAGGTGCTGGATGTCATTCTTGAAGCCAGAAGGCCTAGTACTAGGAAATCCTATGCTGAAAAGTGGAATATATATTGTTCTTGGAATTAGTTTCAAGGGAAGGACACAACAGTGCCCTCCTTACCTCTAATCCTGGATTACCTAGCAGAGCTACTCCACAGAGGCCTATCCTTGTCCTCCATTAAGATTCATGCCTCTGCCATCTCAGTTCATTATAATACTGAGCCACCTCTATTTTCTCACCCTTTCATCAAATAGTTCCTGAGAGGGGCTAACAACTTAAGGCCCCCAAGGAGAGCACCCACCCCTGCCTGGGACCTTAACGTTCTACTGGAAAGCTCACGCTTCCCCCTTTTGAACCTGCAGCTTCAGCAGAGTTAAAATTCATCTCTTGGAAAACAGCCTTGCTTTTAGCCATAACTTCAGCAAGAAGAGTGTCTAAGTTACAGGCACTAATTTCTGTGGGAACCCTTCATTATTTTCCATGCTGACAGGGTTTCCCTCTGGACTAACCCGTCTTTAATGCCTAAGACTGTGTCCAGTGTGGCTCTAAACCAGTCCATCCGTTTGCCAAACTTCTTCCCTAACCCTCAGAATAAAGGGGAAAAGATCCTGCACTCCTTGGACATGCACAGACAGCTCAGGTTCTACCTTGACAGGACTAAACCTTTCAGAAAATCTGACAAGCTGCTGGTCAGCTTTGCTACAGGGGCAGAGGGTAAGGCCATTTCAAAGCAAGCTATTTCCAAATGGATAGCACACTGCATCCATTTTTGCTACAAGCACCATGGAAAACCTACCCCACAAGGGATCAGACCCCATTCCACTAGGGCTACTTCCACCTCTACAGCATTTCTCAAGGGAGTCCCTACCAGGGACATTCTGGAAGCTGCAACCTGGAGTTCTGTACACACCTTCACCAAGCATTACTACTTAATCTTTTCTAAATCCAGAGCTGGATTTGCTACAGCAGTCTTGCAAGGCCTACTAGCCAGCCCTAATACTTCTTGACTGCCTCCACCCTTCCTAAGCTTTGGGAATCAACCCAAATGTGATGACTGCAACAGTGAAACATGAAGAACCTAGTACAGTTGTGTACACTTGCCATAAATGTAGATGTTCAAGTGTATTCACTGTTGCAGTCCCGGTTTCCCTCCCTCCAGTCCCCTGGCTTTCTATATATTTCTACCTCTCCTCTCCATGGCTATTCCTAATGGCATTGGTATTTACTTTTTACTGGTGGTGTTCCCCACCATATACTAGCTTCCTATTTGGAGGTCCTGAAATTTGGGGCAAGAAAAAAATGATGTAATGGCGTAGTCTGCCTGTTTTATACCCCTGACGACCTGACGTCATGGAAGAAGTGAAAGCATCCGATGCAGAAATCGTAAGACTCTGGTATTCGGGCCGACTGACGGTTACCTGCAGGCAGATAACCCAAGTGTGATGACTGCAACAGTGAATACACCCTAACATCTACATTTATGGTAAATGTACACAACTGCACTTTTTTGGCTTAACCTTATTTTATCATGGCAGAGAAGCAGAAAGGCACCACTGGCTTTAAGCAGTGTCAAGGTTGAGATAGGAAGATGCCCAACTCAGATGGGCATCTTTCCTGCGTATATTTTGTGTGGGTGCCACATGTGCAAGTCCAACCACCCTGTGAGCTCTATAAGGGGTTTAGTGCCCGGACCCTTGCAGAGCACAGAAACAAATTAATGCTCAAGGGGCTGTTAAAATGCCCTTTTTCAGAGGATTTGTCTAAGGTGGAGATATCAAAGTCTCCAAAGAGAGAAGAAAAGAAAAGGAGCCACTCCGTTCCAGAGTCTTCTCAAGCTTATGACCCAAAATCAACCAAAGGCCAGGTTTCTGCTTCGGAACCAAAGCCTAAACAACCAAAATTGACTTCAGCTGTTTTGGCACCGCAAACTATGACTCCATTCGCAGTGCTGACGATGACTTTATTGGAACCGACAAAACTTACCAAGGTACCTGACCTCTTTATTGCTACCTCTGATGTCTTCCGCACCAACGATAGTTTCACCCACACCAGTTACCTTTCCTGCATCACAAACAATTGGACAGCCCTTTCCAAGAGCATCTGGAATCTTCCTTGGGGATGTCTTTGTTCCACTAGGAGCCTTTCAGAGTTTGATATAGTCGGGTTAGTGTACCAGCTCTGGTCAGCTAGAGGTCTTCCAGCCCCTTCTAGGACCTCTGTCCTATCCGGCGTCAAGGTCTACTCTCCACAGACTCCATTCTATCTTCCTCCTTCAATCTCTCCGCAGGTCTTGGAGCCCTCAACTTCAATGCCACTCCTGGTACCAACTATTTTGGTGCTGATAGTGGATCTCACCTCTGCTCAGAACAGTTGCTGTGGTCCTCTGCTCATTTGGAGCTGAGCCACTGTCAGGACCGTGACTTGGCTGTTGGCTCCGTGATCTCTAGCCCAGCGCTGATTTCTTCCACAGTGCCATCTACTGTTCCGGGTGCTTTGACTGTTCCAAGTCCTCTCAAAGTTCCTGCTCTGAGGGTGGGCTCGGACTGGAGTGTGACCCCGGTTCCGAGGTTGTCTTTCTCTGTTCCGGGCTCCCATCCCTCTTCAGGTGGGCCTGCCTTCCATGTTATGGAAAGAGCTCTTGTCTCAGCAGTCTCGCAGTTGTTGCCATCTCCATCAGCATCACAACTAGTTATCCTCTGGCTCGCAGCTGGCACAACCTCCTACATCGGGGCTGCAGGCACATGAGCAGCAGGACACCCTGCAGCAGTGTACCCTCTCTTCTGAGTCCTCAGAGTTTCCCCCTGAGGAGCCACCCCGTAAAAGGTTGTGTAAGAGGAAGCAGTTAGATTCTCGGGAAGAATCTCTCACTGAGGTTACAGACTACGATGAAGGGGAAAGGGTCCCCATGGTCAGTCCCTGAAGATGTCTCCTTTGGAGACATCCTGGAAATCATGAAACAGGGGGGTGATTGGAAGTCCACCAACCCTTCCACCGAGGAATCTGTTTTCTTGCAGGCTTTTCGTGCCCAACTTTCTACTTCTTGAGTAATCCCACCTGCCGATAATCTGGTCAAGCTCCTCGTACAGCATGCTTGGAAGTCTCCTGATACTATACAGCCAATTCCCGGAGACCAGACACAATTACTACACCAGAGGACCAGCCCCAGTGGTCTAAAGGTTTAGCGGTAGATGCTATGGTGGTGGCGGCTGCCACAAAAAAGATATTCGTAGAGGAGTCCAACTGTTCATCCTCCAAACAGGGAGTCTCGGATAATTGTCAAATTTGATAAGTGGGGTCTCTGCTTCAACTACCTTTGCCATACGGTCGTTGAACTTATTGGCACATTTTAGCCGTTTTCAGAGGGACCTGATCACTGAGCTCTCAGGCACCTTGGCAGGAGCAGTGTCTGACAAGGTACATGATAAAGTTGCTTCCCATCTTGCAGTCCTAGAATCAATATCCAACTCTTCCATGCGGCTTATTGTTCACATAGCTGAAGGGACGGCCAGGGCAGCTGGTACAGGCATTGCTATTAAGCGTTACACCTGGATGCACTTGTGTGGTTTTGTGGACCCCTTTAAGTCTTCCTTCGTCAGCGCTTCTGTTGATGCTACCTTGTTGTTTGGTCCCAAAGCCAGGCACACATTAGCCAGGTGTGAGAAGGAGACCCTTTCTGCTATGGGCATGCATTTTTCAACTCTTAAACGACCTTACTCCAGGAATCAGAGGAGTGGGAAGCTGTGTTTCAGGAAATTCCAAGGACCTTTTCGGGGCACACGTAGTGAGTTTTCCCCCTGTAGCAGAGGGGGATACTCATCCAGAAGACACCCCTCCAGTGGCAAAGTGGGCCCGCATAACCAGTGTTCCAGGGATTCCTTCTCTGGGCAATCCTACCAGCGCTCCTGAGTGGCGGCCTGATTGCCTACTTCTGGAGGCAGTCAGGGGAAGATTCTCTCTGCACCACTTAGCCTGGAACTCAGTAACATCATATTCCTGGGTGCAGACGATAATTACAAGAGGTTACATATCTCTATCCAAGGCCGCAAAGGCTAATTCCAGATATTCCACCCAGTCAGAGGGAATGCAGCAGCACAAGAAATTCAAAAGAGAGTCATCCAAACAGTCCCACCAGACAAAATAGGATATGGGTTTTACTCGAGATTCATTTTAGTGCCAAAAAAGACAGGGGACTGGAGGCCAATTCTAGACCTCAGTGTCTTAAACAAGTTTGTTCAACAGACAAAATTCTGAGATGGTCATGGTACAGTCTCTCCTTCCGTTTCTGGAGAAAGACGATTGGATGTGCTTCATAGATCTTCAGGAGGTGTATTACCACATAAAGATGGACAAATGCTCAAGAAGATACCTTCTCTTCTGGCTGGAAGCCGGTCACTACCAATTTCGTGCACTGCCTTTTGGTCTCATCACAGCCCCAGGCTGTTCACCAAATGCACGGCAGTGGTTGCAGCTCATTTTAAGGCTACAAGGATTCTGTGTATTTCTCTATCTAGATGACTGGCTCCTCACTGCCCCCACCAGGTTATCTGCTGCTTTATGTCTTGGACTCCATCCTAGACCTTATGGATTTCTTAGGCATTTCAATAAACAGGGAAAAGTCTAAGCTGTCTCCCGCTCAAGAGAGAGAATTCATTGGAGCGACATTCAGCACAAACTCCTGTATGACTGCTCCACCTCTTCACAGGCTGCAAAGTTTAAGATCACAGCTTCAGGTGATACTATCTCTCAACAAGTCCCGGCTCGCTTAGTCTTACAACTCCTAAGGTCAATAACAGCAACAGTCACTCTAGTTCCATTGGCAAGGTTCCACATGAGATTGCTCCAGTGGCTTCTGGAGTGACAGTGGTCTCTGTTAACACACCCAATGTCTTACCTAATCCACATAAGCAACTGATGCAAGCAGGATCTAATGTGGTGGATGAAGTCAGGACAGGAATTATGGAGTCGCCCTTTCACCCCCACACAGCCCAAGGCCGTAGTGACCACGGATGCATCCCTGATGGGGGGGGGGGGGCATTTTCAGGGAAAGATGCTCCATGGCACCTGATCCCCCTCAAAAGCCAGTTTACATATCAACGTCCTAGAATTGAGGGCCATGCTTTTAGCTTTGCGGGCTTTTCAATCGACCCTCCCTTTGGGGACAATTGTTAGCCAATCAGACAACATGGCAGTGGTCAGGTACATCAACAAACAGGGTGGAACCAGATCTTACCCTTTTTCGAGAGGCCCCAAGTGTGTGGCAATGGGCAATAGCTTTCAACCGCTTTCTGATAGCAAAGCACATTCTGGGGAATTCCAACATGATCACGGACAAACTGAGCAGATGCATTCTCTGCTTCACGAGTGGTGTTTCAATCCCAAGATAACAATGAAGATATTTCGTCATTATGGTCAGCCTTGCTGAGACCTATTTGCATCTCCCATAAACTGCAAATGCAGCAGCTACTTTGCCCTGTCCCCCTCAGGGGGAGTCTCCAAGAGATGTTGTTCTACACAATTGGCCCCCGGGACTGCTTTCCCCCTGTTTCCCCAATTTTTGCAGAAGGCATGACTGTTAAGAAGCAGAGTAATCCTCATTGCGCCTTATTGACCCAGACAAGTCTGGTTCCCCTTTTTCTGGCCTCACCTGGTTCACCTCCCGTGGACTCTGGACCTAACTCCAGACCTGTTGTCTCATCCGCAGGGGATGGTCCATCCAAACTTATACAGTCTCAACCTGACGGCTTGGTACCTCCACTTCCAGTAATTGCCAGGCAGAAAAAAATCTGTCTTCCCCAGTTCAGAAGATTCTTCTGGCTTGCCATAAACCAGATAACTTTATCTGAGTAAATGGAACAGATTTGTGCTGTGGTCTCTTGCAGAGAAAATTGACCCTTTTTCAGCCTCAGCTGATAAGGTTTTAGAATATTTGTCAACTATTTTCCAATCAGGAGCCTCGGCTTCTATTATTAGATTTCACTTAGCTGCTATTTCCAATTTTCTTAATGCTTTTGATGACCTCTCTTTAATGTCCCATCGCCTTTGCAAAAGCTTCTTGAAAGGCATCTTGCATTTGAAACCACCCTTTAAAGAACCCATCAAACCTTGAAATTTAACATTAGTTTTGCCAAGTTTAACCCATTAACACTTTGAACTAGCAGCCACCTGTAATATCAAATTATTATCTTGGAAGACCCTTTTTCCTGGTAGCCATCACATCAGCCAGGAGAATATCAGAATTGCAAGCTTTGTGTGTGAGACATCCATACATTATTTTTCACAGAGAGAGTATCATTTAGAACTAACCCCTCTTTCCTTCCCAAGGTTGTATCGGACTCGATATTAACCAAACTATAGACCTGCCAGTTTTCTTTCCAAATTTCTCAAAAAAGGGAGAATATTGTTTACATTTGTTGGATGTGCACAGACAATTACACGTTTACTTGAATAGAAAGAAATTGTTTAGGAAATAAGAGCAATTGTTTTTGTCCTTTTCAGGCATTTGACTGGGCAAACCGGTTTCCAAAGTTAACTTATCAAAATGGTTGAGAGATTGCATCACCTTTGTTTGCAGCCAAAATAAACTGAATCTATCAACAAAGGTCAAGGCTCATTCTACCGGATCAGTTGCCACTTCAGTAGCCTTTCATTCTAGAGCCTTTGTGGATGACATTTGTGCATTGGCCACTTGGACTATCCCGCATACCTTTATTGCTCATTATAAATTGGATATGATCTCCAGAGGAAGAGCATCCTTTGGCTGTATGGTGCTCAGGAATATCCTTTCATAGGGCCTCCCAGGACATAAAGTAGCTATGGACCCTGTCCCAACAGTCAATAATGAATGAAGATTAACAACATCCGATAAAGAAGTTATGTTCTTACCATTCCATTTCATCTGTGTTGTTGATTTTTATTCATTCTTGACATCCCACCCTCCAACCCCCTCCAAAGACTCCTAAAGGTTTGGATCTAGTCCTGGTATTGTAGCAGGGCAGTTGCTCAGACAAAGCTTCTACATTTACTTCTACAGGCAAAACTTTATCTGAGGGTTAAGGGGAGAGAGGCACCAATGGGTAGCCTTAGCGCAAGAGTTTTCTGACTGGCACTAGCTTGTTACAATGGCAGAGTCAGTTCCGAGGACGGAACCGAGACCCAACAGTCAAGGATTAATGAAGATCAGAAACACAGATGGAACATTATGGTAAGAACATAAATTATTTTTAAGAATACAAAGCAAAAGACAACAGGGACTGAAAAGATGCAAAGTATGGGACATAATTTTACCTTTGGGCGTAAAAACACACGAGGTAAAATCATTTATTTTGATTAACAAGACATTTTGTGACATTTTCTTTCAGACTATACAAGGTATGAAGAGGTATTTCTGTGAATATGAAAAAAGAAAACTGACAGTCCTTGGAATGAATATACAATAAAGGCATCTTTTCAAGAGACTAAAAAGAAAGTTCATATACAGTTTCGAACTAAAGTAGAAAGAGACTTTAAAAGAACACCTAAAAATATATGTCAATAAAGCCATTTCAAAAGGTTATAATATGGGTTTATGGACTGGGGAATGAGACTGTAATATCATTCTGGAAATGGAAAAAAATGTACATATTCCAAGTGCTATAAATGTTGATGGCAACAGGGGTGTTGTAAAATATTGAGGACAACCAAAGACATGTTACTTTTGTGGAAAAGATGGGCATTTAGTTAATAGTTGTGACAAAAATAAATGTTAACATATGTGGAAAACAGGACACGAAGCAAAAAAAGTGAACTTCAATTTTATAAATATAAAAAAGGGACATGTATGGATGGATTATAAAGAAAAAGAGAATGCGCTAAGTATTGCAAACCAGATTAAAGAAAAAACAAAACTTAACTGAAGATGAGATAGAAATAGACAAAACTATAGAAAAATGGGGAGATACTGAAAAAATAATGGATATGAATTAGAGATATCAGAAGTTAGTGATGAAGTTGGCAAATGGTAATGGGAAAAAATTCCATTTGGTAGAACAGTTAGAAAAAGAATATTCAAAGCCATTAATATAAAGGAAAATAAATGAAATGAATAACGCTTTGCTTATAAGAAATTAGTACAGGATGTTATCTCCTACACTAGTAACAGGGAAAGGAATAATTAAGAATGCTTTCTGTGAATGTCAATAGTGTGAAAAATACTATTAGAAGGATAGCAGTTTTAGAATGGTGTAAAATTGTGACGTTGATATAATTATTCTGGAAGACATAAGAATTCTGACGCATGAAAAACGGTTATAGACAGAAATAATATGGAATATAGGGAATGAACAATGTTCAGGAATAGCAGCTCTTTTTTGTAGAATAGTAGTGAAAAACAACTCCAAAGTTATACCTCCTGGCTATATCATCTGTAATGACTGTATAAAGAGGAAAGGTGGTGGTATTGTTTTAATATTTCCCAATACCTACCACATTTCCCCTTAAAACAACACAACATCAAAATTCAGTTTAGCAGAGCTTATTGCTTTTCTCAAAATAAACAATTATAAACAAATATTACTGTCCTTTAAATCCCTCCTGGCAACAATACAGCTATACTGGAAGATATCCTACATTGGATATCCATGACATTTGCATAAGAAAAAAATACTACTAGGTGATGTGAATGTCAATTGGGTGAACATAAGCTTTAACTCCCCTACATTTACCATGAACTTGTATGGTTTCAGACAAGTAATTAAAATAGCTCCACTGTATATACAGTAACCCTTTGTTCCAGTATGCGGATTCCCCTTTCCCTTGAAAATCAGGAGCCTACTTGGCTACCTCCCTCAAGCCTTGTAATGTAAGGTCTGTGAGCTGAGCCTGTATCAACTGTCTTTGTAACCCTTACCAGCTCCCCTTCCACAAGAGGTCTGGTATCCTCTGACAGCGGTGTCTCACTGTCAGCCTGGGTACTACTTCTCACCTCTGCCCTTGCAGTCGCCCTGTCCAAGGGAACATCAGTACGTACCAGCAGTTGTGGCTCACCTTCATTCTCACTATTACAGGGTAGCTCCCTTCCTGAAGTAGCCACCTCACCAGTCCTGGCTTCAAGTGTGCATTTTGTCTCTGTTCCCCCAGGCTACCAGGCCCACATGCTTGTCTCCAAGCGTGACTTTGTGCAACTGCATGCAGACAAGGTACTGTATTATCAAAGTTATTCCCTATCAGGACATCTGCAGGGATATCCTCAAACACACCTACTTGATTGCTTCCTTTTCCACCCTCCCAGTCAAGGTTAACCCTAGCCAAAGGTATTTGGAATGGGGTCCCTCCTAAAGATCTGACTGGAATAGACTGCCCAAGCTAGTAGTGCTCCTGTTTAACCATTGCAAGCTTCACAATGGTTAGATCAGAGGCCGTCTGTCTCAGCAGTGCCCTGTTTCCCATCCACTAAGATAGGATATAACCTCTTGTGGTGGTTTGGTACCCTTGTCTCCAGACAACTTACTTCTGGCATTCTGACATTCCCACTTAATGGCTCCCCTAACCTTGCTTCCATGGACATCTATATGCTACATGGCCCCACTGGTTACATTTAAAACATTTAACTCTTGATCCTGGCTGTCTGCCTGATTACTGGCAGAGTCTGATGGGGGAGTTTAGGCTGCCCAGCATGGGTTCTTTTAGACCAATGTGCAGCACTGGATATCCCCTTCCTGTGCAGTGATGCCCTGCTTGCTAGGTGTAGGTCTCCCTTTTCCCCAACTCATCTGCAGTATTGCATTCCCTGCTCCCTGATCTCTGCCAACCAGATCCTCATGTCCTCAGGCAAGGTGCCAAGGCCTTGTTCCCTCACCAAAAGGTCTGCCAGCCCTTTAAAAGTGGTGACCTGACACCCACTTACCCACCTACCTATGAAAATAAGTGCTTAGTTCAGCAGTATATTCACACACTTTCATCTGCCTTGCACCCAACATTATACTATTTATAAACCCTTTCAAACATATGAACAAAATTATCACCCTCTGTAAATTGTGGAAAACATTTACTGACCTTTATTACTTCTGGGGTTCAGTTATTCCCGACCCCATTACCTCCATGACCCTGACAAAGTCAGCATCTCCTTTTCGTGTTGCCTCTGTCTCTCATTTTTTTCGGCTTCCAGACATCTGTCTCCCTGCTGATTGTAATGCCAATTGTTTCTCCTTTTTTTCAGCCTCCAAATGCTGCAGTCTCTCCGCTAATTCTAGTTCTAATCGTTTGGCCTGCAGTTCAAGTCACTTTAACTCCAGACACATTTTTTATGTCCTCTGAGGCAAAGTTGAACTGTCCATTTTTGAGAGTTGTACATCTCCAAGGCCAGTCTGGTTGTCTTACTGGTTGCTGGTCTGTGATGCAGCTTGTGAGTAAGGCTGCAATAATTTCTGCTTTAGTCAAGTTGGCATGCACCAGTCCTTTGTCTTGGCACATCTCAGCCAACTGGCTCCTTGTCAGCTTGCCATACTCCTCTGCTGACATCCTTGCCTGCTGTCTTTGACTAGGCTAATATGAAATAAATAAAACTATTGTGACATGAAACTCTGTCTACCACGTGACTGATTGACGGTACAAACACCTTCTTTAGTGGCCACTGTTCACAGGCTATAGGAGTTCAATATCCACACCACTGAATTCCAATATGTGGATATTCCCCCACTGACAATTAACATGTGACCCACCACTGGACCAGTAATCAAGGAGCCTCAAGCCTCACCACTAGCACCAGTGGGGGACATACACTGGGAGGATGACTAGATACAGTATTTCCAGATGAAGCTCTCTGCATTAAGTGCAATTTCCCTCAAAACCACACAGAGACCACAGTCAGTCTGGGGCTGGTTTCTCCCGATCCCCAATAAGACTCCCCACTGGCGCAGCTATAGAGTTGAAATCTCAGCTGAGTGGCCAAGCCAAGACCTCCAGCACCCTCTGTGTCCAACCAGAGCTGTGTGTCCCTGTCCATGTAGCTGACACACACACACACCCACCCCTGGGAAAGCCTGGCACAGGTTTACTAGCTATGCCCCCTTTTGCCCAGACTATAAGGTAGTTATCACTGCCACCAGCCAACTCCTTATCAGCTACTTTAAGACACTTAAAGGGTGTCCTATCTGTCTGTGTAATATTAATGCAAAAGGTAGTTTGACCAAGAGACAGGCTATTAGGAGTGGCCCACACAGTGTCACCAAATACATATGCAAGTATGATCAAAACTTAAATATCTCTGCACAGATCAGCCACACTGAAAGGTTTAAATATATTTAATAAATAATAAAAGAACAAGAAAATATGCAGTATATAATCACAGTGATATCAGAGTTCAAAATCATAGGAAATATTTAAAATAACATTGCAGAACAGTCTCAAATAAATTAAAATATCTAAGCTTTGCTAAATTGCTGACTATATATCTAAGAGAATTATACTATTCCCTAGAAACTTCATCAGAGCAAGGCAGATGTTGACATGAATGGTTCTTGTCAGGTCCACTACAGAATGCCCTGTCTCTCTAAAGACTTCTCAAATTAATATCTCAAATATTACTGCTGGGCTAGCTTAGAAAATGACATTTCTTGTCATCTGACTCTATCCCAAGTGACCCCCCCCCCACTGCTGGGAATCTGGCAGTATTTAGCAACTACCTGTGGAAATAAATAGACCTCAGATCTTTGGCAGATGCTGGAAGTCATAAAACAGTTACATTCCTTCACATTTCAAGACTAGTAATTATTTCATCCTAGAGACAATACAGAAAGCTCCCTAGTTTTAGACATTGTGTCCCCTTGCTGTATTGAAACTGAACAATACCATCTTTTTTGCATAGACATAAGGTAATTTTAATTTCAGTTATTTCTTCTGAAATTAATTTCCTGTATTCCATTTTCCACTGTTAAAATATATACATTTAAACAGTTACAATAGTGCATGTACATTTCTGTTCTGTTCCTGAAGGGCACACTATGGTGACATTTTAAACAGCACTTTGCAAAAACCTTTTAAACACACATCTGTCCAAACCAGTTTGATGTACACAACATGCAGTTCTAATACAGTTGTAACACAAGCATCTTCTATAAATCATGTTGATATTCACAAATGACATATAATTATTTACAAAAGTCCAGATAGCTGTGCTGACAATATTTCCCTTTGTCACATACCACAACCACCTTCACCTTCAAACATGTGCATACATCCTATATAAAACGGCTCTTAAACTTAAACCATGCTCTTCATCAGCCAATGACCTTCCAAGTGAGTACCTAAAAGTAGCAGCCAATAGCATTGCCTCTCCTGTCGAAATCCTTATAAATAGGTCAATCCAATAATCCCATGTTCCCTTTCTCCAGCAAATGCCACACATAATCCATCTGCACAAAGGAGGAAATTCAACAGACATTAATAACTTTAGACCTATAGCAATCTTATCTCCCCTCACCAAAATACTTGAAAAGTTTTATTCAAAAACAATTGCCAGACTATCTCCTGCAGGAAGAACTCCTATCCCCAACACAATATGGCTTCTTTCCGTCACATAGTACTAGCACTTCCCTTCTAACCTATATAGATGCTGTCAAAGCTAGAGATAATGGCAACTAGTCTCTTCCTGACTTGTCTAAAGCCTTTGACACAGGTTGTCACAGAAAACTTGTACTTCAAATCTCTTCACTAGGTCTCTTTCAGCCCACACTTCTGTGGTTCAAAAGCTACATGTTCAGTAGCTATCAGTCAGTAAAAATGGCAGTCCATGATCTCTCCTTAACTTCTAGTCATCACTAGTGTACCACAAGGTTCAGTCCTTGGGTCACCTCCTCTTTAACATTTTCACCAACACAACAGGCCACCCTAATATAATATGCAGATGATTCCACTGTCACTTGCACATCTGACATGACATAACAGCCAGTGAAACATTACTTCATAACTCACAACTTATGCTCAACCCAAAAAAGACCAAACTACTTTTTTTCCCCAAATCCCTCTTTTATGATAAAACAAAATGCAAAGTCCTTTCTCTTGGTAATACAACCATTGGTCATTTCTCACAGCAAACTGTTTGGGGCAATAGTGGATGATAATCTTACATTCAACTTGCATATACAAAATTGCATCAGAAAAGCTGATTAAAAACTAGGGATGTTTTACAGAATGAAAAACTTTACAGACAGACATACAAATATTTCAAGAACGAGCATTAATGCCCTTCTAGCCTGCCAATATACCAAAACACTTGCTCCCATAATAAGTGTCCACGCTGTTTTTAAAAATATAAAATTTAGTAGTCTGTTCTATGGCATCAACTGCTCTCTCAGAGAACTAATTAGTACACATCTCATTCCTTTAGAATCTTCCACATAGGTTGTCTGATTCTCTAGTAATTTTTGATGATCCCAAACATTCCCAGAGATAGTTGTCTCTAAATGCCCTATATAGCTGAATAAGATGTCCTCTTAGATAGCTATAAGAGGCGCTGTACAAGATTAGATATTTTAGGCTTTCATAATAACTTTAATTTTCACATCCATGGATGCTCTTAGTATATTTCTACTGTACACTTTCCAGTTTTCTCATGCTTGTTTTCTTATAAGGTTTCCATATCGTTCCATACTCAAGTTTGGGTCTAATGTGACTAACAAACAGTGACTTCATCATTTCTGATTTCCTAGACTTTATAAATCTTTTTATACAACCTACAGTTCTATAACCATCATTAACCAACTGCTTGATATGATTAGAAAAATTTGAAGGGTGGATCTACCCGGGTCTCATTCACATTGTCGAACTTTTACAAGTTTGAACGTCATATGGTCAAAACCATATGTTCGAACTTGTAAAACTTTGAACGTTACAACAGAGATCTTCGTAAGGGAAGCTTTCCCTTTCCTGCAATGTAGTGCAATCTCGGAATTGGTATATTTAGGTAGCAGGGGTGGGGGTGCAGAGGGGCTTGTCCCCCTGCTTACAACCTTCAGGTAAGTTGTTGTGTTTTTATTACGTTGTCAAACTTTAAGTTCGACCATATGGTGTTCAAACTTTTAAAAGTTCGACAATGTGATAATACACCTGGATCTACCCATATATTCGTGTCCTTAAATGAATCTACAGTTTCAATCACTGTGTGCTGTATTAAATATTTTTCTTTCAAGTTTGTCTCCCAAATCTGATCTGCTTAGTTTTTGATGAATTTGTCAGCATATTGTATTCTTGTGTCCAAATGGTCAATTTATTTGAGTTCTTTTGCAGACATGCCTCCTCCTCTGTAACACACGTAATCAATTTACTCAATTTCAGGTCATCTGCATATAGACTATAGAACACCTCAGATGAAAAATGTTAGGTCTGAAAGATGCAGTCTAAACAAGAAAGAGCCTAGGATGGAGCCCTTCTGGACACCCTGACTGTAATCAAGAATTTCACCTGTCTAATTGCTGTATGATACTTGCCATGTCCTATTTGTAAGCCATGTAGCTATCCATCTTATCAAGAGTACATAGATACCTCAAGAATTTCACCTGTCTAATTGCTGTATGATACTTGCCATGTCCTATTTGTAAGCCATGTAGCTATCCATCTTATCAAGAGTACATCGATACCTAGTTCTAATTCATTAATCAGTGTTTTGTGTATAACCCTGTAAAATGCTGAAGTTAAATCTATGTAAATTACATTACAGCACAATTTTTCATTCATAGTTACATTGTTCTAGAACATCATGTTAAGGTGGTAATACAACTGTTTTGAGCATATACGTACTGTGATATATGGTTTCAAGTCCCACCCTATCCATTTCTGATAACTTATCCAATATTACCTTTTCCATTATTTTTGTACAACACAAAAGTAGACTTAAGGGTCTGTATGAGACTGGGTTTGGCTTACTCCCCAACCCTTGAAGACTGGTTTAATAAGTGAATGTCTCCAGTTTAGTGGAATCTCCCCATATTTCTATGACCTAGTAAATAATAGATATGGTACTGTAAGCTCTTGCTGAAGTGTTCTTAGGTCATTATTACCAATTCCATCTCCTCCCTGTGCTTTGTTTGGATTCAGTTTTTGCAGTTCTTTTTCAATGTAATCTAATTTGATTCTAGTTTCTGCAGTTACCTGAATGTCACTAGGACAACTTTGTGGAGCCAAACTGTTTTGTATAATATATTGTAAATATATCTATAATCTGTGTCTGAGAATAAATTGTAGAATCTAGACACAGTTTATCATTTTGTACATCTTTACTCCTTCCACATCTTGTGCATCTATAAATAAGTTTCCTGTTGTGCTCAATATCTTTATATACATTTTCTTCAAATTGTTCTTGATCTTGTCTCACACTATGCTTAATTTGTTTGTCCATCTTATTTCATTTTGCAAACTTGTAGTTGAACATATTTTCAATTGCTTATATTTTTTGTCCCTCAATTTAATCAGATACTTTGTTTTTAGGGAAATATTTCCCTCTGACATTGTATGCCTAGATCCTGATGTTGGACATTGTTTTGATTTTTTTGCACTCAATTTCTCTTTCAAAACTTCCCACATTCCTTCAGCAGTTTTGCCACTGAACACCACTCCAGTTGGTTTTACATAGTGACTAATTTGCTTGCATATAATCCGTAATTAATATTCTGTGCATTGGTTATATTTCAGTTTGGCAGAATTATTTAGCAAAAACTTAACCTTTATAACATCTTGATCACTGCACATCAACAGTGGTAAAACTTGAAGTAACAGTAATTTCTGTAGGAACACAAACAATTTCTGATATGTTCCGTTCCCTGTTTTTTTTTTTTTTTTTTTTTTTTTTTTTTAACAGTCTGAAGCAATTGTTCCTGAACATATGTAGTGAATACATTCCTTACTAATATTGTTGAATCAGTCTGTTTCTGATAAATCCCCAGCTAATATTTCCCCTTCTGTATTTCATGCAAGATGTGTATAAATTCCTCTAGGTCATCAACACTTGACTTTGATGGTCTATACACTCCCAACAATTCTGTGTCCCAGGGTCATCTTTATTGTCAGTTACGCAATCTATAGTATTGGCATTGTCTCATAACTATCTTTAATACCTATAATAACACCTCCACCTGATTTTTGGTTAGAATGTCTGTTACAGTAAAAACATTTATACCCTGACAGAACTGGTTTCCAATCATTGTTCATTAATCATGTTTCACAAACAATAACATCAGTAATATCAACAACAATAACAAGAAACATAGCAAAGTTTCCAATAAAAAATTTAATGATCCTAGTATTAACAACCATCAGGGATGCATCAAATGTTGGTATCTGAACTGTTAAATTTTCAGCCTGGTAAAAATGTTGCCTAGTGTTTGTCAAATATTGCAAAACATCTGCTGTAAAAATTATCTTCTCTGATCTTGACAAATCTACGCCATCCAGTCTGAACATGTATGCCCAAAACTAGGCTTGGATGCTCTACACACTTCTTTTTTAAAACAGGACAATTTTTCCATGTAGGTATTAACCCAAAAACCTTTTCATTTACAGTAACCCGACTCCTTTCTGTTTGTGATTTGTGAAAAATATGTCCTAACACCAGTACAAGTTGTACTATCTATGAAGGCTGTAAGTTCCTTCTAACAGTCAGAGAGTCCTTGCGGATGAGGTCATTTGTACCAACATGAATGAAAACCGATTATATACTGCCTTATACTAAGGTGTTCTAAGGCTTGTCCCACATCTTCTATTTTTGCTCCTAGCAAGCATAAACACTAGTTGATGCTCATCATCTTCTCTGCAAATGTATCATTTCCTCTAATAGACTCTCCAATTACAAGAATATATTTTCTGACCACATCTGAAGAATCTTCAGCTTCTAATATAGTAATATCTGCTCTGCAAATGAATAATCGTCATCACCATTAGTTTTAGTAATACCATTGTTTTCACTGCGTATTACATTTGCAAGCAAACAATTCTCATCCAGTTGGCTTTGTTCATCCACAACTTGAGCCATGTAGTCAACATCTGTCTTTCTCTTCTTTTTTCTTACAGTAATGTTCTTCAATCCTTCCATGTTCAGTTTTGATTTCTTCCTTTTCCCCTGCCCCTTGCCTCTGTTCTACCTTGTCTTTTGGAAAAATGATGCATTTTTCAGTAGACTGAAGGTTTTCTGATAGACAAATGTTATCATTCCCTGTAATGTGCGTTGTATAACAAATCAGTATCCTTTTTAGCATGTGTTCTATTTACTTTACAGACCCTTGGTTTATTTTTCTTCCTTATTTGTTGTGAACTTTTTCCTTGCTTCCTTCTAAGCACTCTGAATCCTCAGATTGCTGAAAACTTGCATCCAGAATTCCAAAGTTGTCATTGGCATCATCTTGTTTCATAGGGGTTGAATGATCTTTACAGGTAATAGACATGTAATTTCCTGAATGGTGTACTATTAGCTCCTTGCCTAACGTTATTTATCTCACCAATCCAGTCATTTAACATATGTATCCTTGAAAATCCTTGGAAATAAACTGCTGGCTCCTCTTTAACGACAGAGAGCACCTTTAATACATACAATCCAACGTTAAAAACAAAGTTAGCGCTTTCGTCTTGGTCTACATATGTAACAACAGTTCTTCAAGCTGTGCCAACTGTACGAGTGCAATCATCATCATCATTAAGTCTAGATTTACTTCTAATAATGGTAAGCAAATCATCCAGCATTTTACATGAGGAACACATCACTAGTGTTATCAGGTGTTACCTATAAATATGCATAGCGTTTATTACACTGTACAAGATATTTGTGCTTTAGCAAATCATTAATGGCATACTCATTTAAGGAATCCATACTCTGCTTCAAATGAATAAAAAATTAGAAAAGAATAATCAAAATCAGTAACCACAGAAATCTAAGAGAATTTAAATCAAATTCTGTGAAAGAAATTGCACAAGCAATATCAACTAAATACTAAAGTAAGTAAAGTTGTGCTGACCGTACAAGTTCTGAAAGTCGGACAAAAGCTGCAACTCCTTTACATCACTATTGCTTGCAATTACACTTCTTTTTAACTGTAAAGATCAATAAATCGCAAACCAAGATGAGATTGTTTAGATAAGTTCTGGATTGCCGTGTCTGCGGTCTGTGTGAATTTATCGCTGACTAGGCCCCTTGGGAATGCCTAGAGCTTGTCTGTATAAAACCTATCCCTTTCTAACAAGCAACAGTGAAAAAATTAAAGGTAAAACAAAATATAAATCAAAGTAAATCTTTTTCTTTGTCTACAAGCTATCCCTTCCTTCTTACAATCAGTGAAAAACAGTGGTAAAAATTAAAATAAAACTTCTCTTACCGGACAACTCCAGAGTAAGTCATTGACGCAACTAAAACTACACTTGCCAGTACTTATCTCATCCCTACTCTTCTTTGTCACTCCCATCCTTACTAACCTCCAGGCTTCACAAAAATTAAAATTTGAACAGTGCTGTAACAAAGTTGCTAAATTTGCAGCACATACTTCTTTCAGAACCCACCCCCGTACAGCACTGAAAAGCCTTAATTGGTTAGAACTGTCACATCGACTAGCACATACACAACTTCTTAACACTTATAAAATTATCCACCATCCATTTGCCTGTCCAGCACTAAAAAGCATAATTGGAAAATGAATACTTTATTTTTCTATAAAACTGTTCCCAGTCGGTCATTGCAATCCAGTAACTAAAAATTCCTGTCTACATACCTGTTTTGAAAATAATCCCTTACCTAAGGGTACTTTTCCTTGTGGGAAGTGTAATATTTGTGATTTTACTGTGTTAGCTAGCTTTTTATGTACTACTTCTGGTGTTATTTATGCTTTACGCCGTCCATGTAATTTAATATACATTGGGGAGACTAAAAGAATGTTTAAACATCGACTACAAGAACATGTCAGACATAAAGAAATGTAGAGTGGAAAGTTCTATTGCAATGCATTTTATGCAGTATCATAAAAGTGATAAGTTGTTGCAAGCTACTATTTTAGATAAAGTTTTTGTTAAATTAGGTAATGATGAAATGTTAAAGAAAAAATTACTTTTTAAGGAATCTTTATTTATTTTAAAGTATAATGCTTTGTCTCCTCATGGCCTTACCTGTGAAATTAATTGGAAACATCTGATTTAACTAATTGGTTGCTGCTGTAATTGTTTGATTAAGGTGGGGTATTTAAGGGGAATGTTTTTTCATTAGCATTGTATACTTCTTGAAGACTGGTTTGGTCGAGGCGCTAAAGAATAAACTTTTTTTGGATCCTGTTTCCTGTTTGTGGTTTTCTATCTTCGTATTCTGCTAACTGGTGGTTTTGCATCAGTGGCGACGGATCCTTCATTCAATATTCCCCGTATTTTTAGAGAAGACCACTCTTTATCTGGTGGTTCAGGTTTGCAGACGAATTCTCAATGGACTATGGACAGTTTTCTTGCACAGCCCTCTGCAGGTAATGGTCAGACTTCTGCCTGCAATACTGTGTTAAATCCTGCTGGTTCCAGTATTCCATGTAATGGCTCTAATTCTGGTGTTGGGGGAGATAACATGCCAAGTTTTATGAATGGTTTAATTCAGGATAGAACCTATAGAATAAATAATCCGTTTTCGTCTGTGGGTGGAACCAAGATCGGTTCTTTTCCTGTTGATGCACAAACTATACCAGATAAACTTGAGCATTTACTGAATAAAGAGACTAAATGTTATTTTAATATTCTTGGTCTACGTTATATTGATATAGATATCTCCCTCCCGGGGTCTTCGTGCTTTCAAATTACCTTCTACACCATTTGGTGTTACTGGTGTTATTTATGCTTTACGCTGTCCGTGTAATTTAATATACATTGGGGGAGACTAAAAGAATGTTTAAACACAGACTACAAGAACATGTCAGAGACCTAAAGAAATGTAAAGTGGAAAGTTCTATTGCAATGCATTTTATGCAGTATCATAAAAGATTATAAGTTGTTGCAAGCTACTATTTTATTTAAAGTTTTTGTTAAATTAGGTGATGATGAAATGTTAAAGAATAAATACTTTTTAAGGAATCTTTATTTATTTTAAAGTATAATACTTTGTCTCCTCATGGCCTTAACTGTGAAATGTATTTTATTTATTTATTTATTTATTTATTTATTTTATTTTACATTCGTTAACCAGGATAGTCCAGCTGGATATATGTCCATTTTCAGTGGAGGCCCCGGGGAGAAAAGCTCCAAAGAGACAATTTTTACAGAACATACAGACAAACTTGGGTACATATTTCATCTAGATCCATTAGGATATCTAGTTATTGACACTTATAGGTATAAACTAAAGACATGTATCGGTATAAACTACAGACAGATACAGTTTACAATAGTCATTAAACAGTTTTACAGTGTTCATACTAACACTGTTCTATGTATGTTATACCTTTGATGTGGTATACATTTATATGCAAGTAACAGATAGGACTCTAGTTTAGGCCAATGGTTACAATAGTACTGGAGTGGATCAGGTATTAGTCTGGAGTTGAACAGGGACATAACCATTTGTTGCTGAGGTAGTTGTAGATAACTTTTTTAAATGTAGGTAGTGAGATAATCAGGGATAAGTATGTAGGCAGGGAGTTCCAGATTTTGGCCACATAAGAAGAGTAAAGGGAGTCTGCAGCATAGTTGTTGGATCTAGTAACAGTTAACTGTAATTTGTCAGTTGCGCGGAGTTGCTTAGGACAGGAATATTGTTGAACAATGGTAGCCAGTGAAGGTGATATATTTTGTTGATAGAGTATTTTGTGAGTAGTAACCAGCTGACTATAAATAAGTAAGTTTGGTAGTTCCATCCAGCCAAAGTGATTTAGGTTTAGGCAGTGATGTGTTCTGTAGGAGCTGTTGTTGGCAAATTTGGCTCTCTGATTGTAGCAGGTTGTCATTTTATTGATTTCTGTTGTGGATAAGTTAATCAAGATGGTTGAGGCGTACAGCAGTGTTGAGAGAAGGTGTGTATGTGCAATTGTAGTTCTAGCATTATGGGTCAGGAATGCTTTGTTTGTAGAGGCTACCTAGCTTTTTGTTAGTATTTTTAATGGCCAGATTAATGTGTACATCAAATTTGAGCTTATTGTCAATAGTAATACCTAGTAGTTTTGTCTAGGGTTCTGGTGATATGGGGGTACCATTATTAGAGTGGATAGTAAAGGTGCAGGTGGGGGCAGTTGTAGTTGAGGGATGAAATAGCAGGAGCTTGGTTTTTTTCGGGTTGAGTATCGGGCCATTCTCAGTGAGCCATGTTTCCAGTGAGTGAAAGTTATCCTGTGTCTTTTTGTGGAGGTCTGGTAAAGTAGAGGCGTTACATATTATAGTTGAATCATCTGCGTATTGTATAAGGCTTGAACCTTTTGCAACTGAGTGGAGATTATTTGTAAAAATTGAGAACAGCAAGGGGCCCAGTATAGATCCCTGAGGTACTCCGAGTGTTACAGGTAAGAGTGGAGAAAAGTTATTATTCCATAGTACTGCCTGTTGTCTATTGTTGAGGTAGTTTTTAAACCAGGAAGACTGATGAGTTATCTAAGCCTAGGCTTACAAAATGGGAGATTAATTTTTCATGGTTGACCATGTCAAACGCCTTTGATAGGTCTAGGAAGAGGGCTGAAGAAAGCTTACCATTATTCCTGTTGTGATTAATGGTATCTATGAATGCTAGCAGGGCGGTGGTTGTGCTATGTCCTGGCTGAAACCCATGTTGTGTAGGAGATATGAGCTCTTGATCAATATGATGTGTCATTAATTGATGGTGAATACATTTTTCTAATATTTTAGCAAGTGGAAATAATATTGCTAATGGTCTGTAGTTAGATATGTCATAAGAATTTCCCCCTTTGTGTAGGGGTATGATATAGGCAGTTTTCCAGATCAAGGGTACTGAACCTTCTGAGATGGATCGGTTTATTAGGATTGAGACTGGTTTAGCTATTTCATTTGCTGCAAGTTTTAAGAATTCATTGGGGAGGGAATCTGCTGCTAGTGTTGGTTTTAGTTGGGATAGTAGTTTTCTTTTATAGGAGGTTGAGGTGGGTTGTAGCTTAAATGTGGGGCAGTTAGGTTTGGGGGGGCACTAGTAGTATTTGTATAGGTTTGGTTTTGGGCAAGGGCAAGTACAGTCTCAGTAAAGAATGAGTTAAATGATTCAGCTATGTTTTCTTTTGTTACGCCTGTTGTTGGGGGTGGGGTAGTGGTTTTTCCAGGGTGTAATAACTGTTTAAGCCTGCCCAGAATTTTTTGGATTGTTTGAGTGTTGGGTTTGATGGGTGATAAAGTAATTTATTTTATCTTGCATTACTAGTTTCTTAGTAAGATTTCTTATCTGTTGGTATGCTTGCTGTGTTGCTGGGTTTTTGTAGGACCTCCAGGCTGTCCAGGCTCTATTCCTTTCTTTTATTTTTTGCCTTGTTTCCCTTGATAAACATGGAACTGTTTTAGATTTAATTCTGGTAGTTCTTGGAGGAGCATGCCTATTTAGTATCTCTAGGAAGGTAGAGTTGAAGTGTTTGATAGCTTCGTCTAGGGGTAGATAATACAGTTGCGACCAGTTGTAGAGCTGTAGATCTTGTAAGAAGTTTGGTAAGTTGAAGTGCTTTTTGTTTCTTATTGTTTGGAGTATAGGGATTTGGGGGTGGTGGGAGTTATATTTGAGTAGGAAGGTAGTTTGATGGTCAGGAAGGGTACCTGCTAAATATGAGCAAGGTATTTTGTTTAGTAAAATCCAGTCTAAAAGTTATTCTCTTTTACTATTTTTGTCAACTCTAGTGGGTTCATTGATTAGTTGAGAGAAGGTAAGTAGGTTGATATGATTAGTGGGAGCCTGGGAAGAGCATGTGAGCCAGTTAATATTAAAGTCCCCTAATAGAATAGTTTCTTGTGGCAAGGTTTGTGATAGCCATTGTAGTAGATTTTCCATGATGGGGATATTATTGCCTGGGGGGATATAGCCTGTAACTAAGTTGATAGTTTTGTTGTTACCTATTTTGAGCCTAGTTGAGAGTAATTCTGCCTTGTTGAGAGTAATTCTGCCTTGTCCAGAGGGGGTAAAGTCAACTCAGTTTTAACTATGGATAGTGTATTTTTATAAAGTAGAGCAATGCCTCCACCTTTCTTCATTGTTCTATCTTGCCGAAGGATACTGTATCCAGGTGGTAGGATCTCTGTATCCTTGGTAATTGGTTTTAGCCATGTTTCTGTTAAACTGATTATATCTGGGAGCTATTGTGAGATTAGAGTATGAAGCTCATGCATCTTTTTGTTGATGCTCCTGATATTTAGATTTAGAATGAGTGGGCTATTTGCTGGTCTGGTATTGTTTTGGGTTAGTTTGGGAGGTTTTATATTAGTAGGAGGATTTGTATCATAAGGACCTGGGTTAGGGTGGATATCTCCATCATTTAATAGTTCACATTGTTGTTTTTGTAGAGTTTTCACTATCTTTTGCAGTATTATTATGTGTTTGTGGGTAATAATGGATTTGGGGTTGGTGTTGATGGGTTTAAGAAGGGTATAAGTAGTGGCAGTGGTGTTGAATAGGGTGGGGCTTATTGTTAGGGAGTATGTAGAGGGGATGGGAGAGATAATGGATGTGGATTTATGGGTGAAGGAAGAGCTATTTTGTAATGAATAGTTGTAACAAGTGATATGGTAGGTAAATGCTAGGAGGAGTAGTAGGGTTGTTTGCTGGAGGTAGAGGTACATTGTAGTTGGCCTTGGTAGATTGACAGGAATGAATTGGAGTGATGTAATTAAGTATATGAGGGTAGTAAGAGGATGATAGGTAACAGGAAATGTAGAGGACGGGAAGGATGTTGATTGGATGTGAGTTAATTGTGGGAGGGACTGGCCAGGTATACATGTAGTAGATGTGGGGGTGGGTGGGAATTGGGGGTAGGGTACAGCAGCGGAGTGGGTTAGAGCATCTATATGAAAGATATTCCAGAGACAGAGAGGAGGAGATTCCAAAGGCAGACAGAGTGGTCACATGTCCGTTCAAGGGCAGGAAGAGGAGGAGAAAAGTATATCAGTGAAGGAGAGAAGACGTCTGAGGTAAGGAGACTACAGTAGAGGTGCTTAGTTTCAGAGTTAAACAAGCAGAATGTTTCACAACAGAAAGGGGCTATACAGGGCAGAGAAGGTGTAAAAGAAAGAGTGACTAAATCTGGTTCATAGAACAGGGCAAAGTTGGGTTAAGGTAGTGTAGTCATACATAGGGATGTAGAAAGAAGCAGGAGATGCTACCACCTAGTGGCCAGACTCAGTAATTGCAAAGGTAGGCCAAGGACACAGGGAAAAGTGGTGAAGACACCAGAAAGGTAGGGAGGGATGATTACGACTAGGGTAGGCTGCTAGCTTTTGCTCACTGGGTTGCTGTACTAATGGACAATAGTAATGAATAGTTAGTAGTAACAAGGTACATAACATTCAATAATTCCTGGGGAGGCAAGGAAGTTATAGAAGAACAACAGGAGCTTTTATGCTCTGTCAGTTCAAGGGTGGGAAGCCAGGGATTCCAAGCAGAGACCGGGAGGCACCTGGGGTCAAGGTGATTCAGCTGGGATACACTGTAAGGAAAAGGAAAAATACAAAGAGCAGATTTAAACCTAGAAAATAATAACACTACAGTAGAAGGAAAGGAGGGGGAGAAAAAAGGAAAACATACATCAAGTAGAAGTGAGTTATCCCAATGGGAAGGTAGGTAGAAAGGAGAGAGCAGGAGGGGAAGTATCAATACAATCAATCTAGCCAAGGAAATGCAGCACACTTCTTATCATAGTACTGTGGTTCAAGCAATGCAGTTATTGATTATAGCACTTTGGTAACATTCAATAGACAGCACCTAGGTACAGTATAATTTAGCACAGCATAGACAAGTATTTAAATTAAATATATATGTCAAAAAACATTCCATTACAATGCAAAGCACAGACTTGTAAGTGAATTAAATATATAGGACAAACAAAAAAAATAAAAGCCACTCCACTAAAACGAGGTGCAGTAAGCCTAGGGCCTCAGGAGCTAATGTACAACATTGTTGTAGTAGTCATCTATAGGTCGCACTGAATAAAGTGGATAAATAATATGTAGACAGTAATAGCGGCCAAAACAAATCACTCTATTCTTCTCTATTTGAGCCTATGGCGTCAGTGACAACATTCATACATTTTAAAGAGCAGCCAAGTATTTTTTATAATAAAAACAGAAAAACAGACAAATGAGCATTTGCAGCAGTCAGGAGAACTGTTCAGAGTTCCTTGCGGTTCACCAACAATGTCTCGGTGCGTAATGTCTACACTCGAACACTTTCATATTGCTGGACATGGTAATTAGTTAAAAACTGTTGCAGAAGCCTAATCAGCGGCTTAGCAACTAAGGCAAGGCACATTGGCTGAAATGCTTTATATTACAGTCGCCGATGTGATGTCTGCAGCTTAGCGGCCAACGAAGGGCAAAAAAAGGCTGCTAAGCTAAGACAGGAATAGGGACTGCTCTCCTTTACCTGTCAGGTTGATAAGGGAGTTCTTAGAGCGAAAGAGTTTACAAGGAAGGATCAGCAGTTATAGCTGCATTCAGTATACAATTTAAATTGAGCTTAAGCAGACACGCAGAGCTGCTGAAAGCCGTGCTTGGCTCGAGGAGCTGATACACGGTTACAGGGTAATTCAGCTTGATAGCAAAGTTCAGAGCGGGAAGCCGATTATTCAGCTTCTATTTGCAGTATCAGAAAAGTAGCGTATGGAACCAGTGAGGTTCTGGCCAAAACAGAGGTAAATATGTATTTCAAATGGGGGAGAAACCAGCAAAGATGTGGTTACAAAGCTATGTCAGCTGATAGGTAGATTCAGTGTTAGGAAGTCATTACGCGGCTTCTGTTCTTGATATCAGGGAAAATCAAACATATAGCTACAAACAGCCTTGCTCACGGGGCAAAAGAGGTTCAAAAAGGGGGAGACCAGCAGAGAGGCAGTGACAAGGTAAAGCAGTAGAAATGGCAGAGTCCGGTAATAACTAGAGTTAGTAAACCGCTCTAGTAACTAGGCCGGATGGTAACCTAGTGAATGCAAGCAACCTATCCCATGTGCAGTTATGGAGGAGCCCCCAACTACACCAAGTACGATGCAAAGGGGTAGAAAGCAAAGGAGAGGCTCGTAAACAAAGTTAACAGAGTATACAATCTCATTGACAGCACAACAAGCACAAAACACAGTAAATATACATTTTATTAATTATAGCAAGGACTCACCCTAAAGCTAAGTCAGCAGCCTACGCAGTACAGGACCGGATGGGATGTGAGGGCATTTAGAAATGGCACCACAAGTCTGGGGACAGTAGTATAGAGTTGGGGGTGGAGACACTGTATGAAGAGGGGGAGGGACTGAGGCAAGAATGCGAGAGTTGAGCCAAGGTGTGAGGAGTAAAGGGTAGATGTATGGGGGAAGATAAGTGAAAGTGGAAGGATGAAAGGGAATAAGATAGGGATAGAAGTGAACCGGCTAGGAGCCAGAGAGGAGGAGAAAAGTGCACTAGTGAAGGAGAGAAGACGTCTGAGGTAAGGAGACTACAGTAGAGGTGCTTAGTTTCAGAGTTAAGCAAGCAGAATGTTTCACAACAGAAAGGGGCTATACAGGGCAGAGAAGGTGTAAAAAGAAAGAGTGACTAAATCTGGTTCATAGAACAGGGCAGAGTTGGGTTAAGGTTGTGTAGTCATACATAGGGGTGTAGAAAGAAGCAGGAGATGCCACCACCTAGTGGCCAGACTCAGTAATTGCAAAGGTAGGCCAAGGACACAGGGGAAAATGGTGAAGACACCAGAAAGGTAGGGAGGGATGATTACGACTAGGGTAGGCTGCTAGCTTTTGCTCACTGGGTTGCTGTACTAATGGACAATAATAATGAATAGTTAGTAGTAACAAGGTACATACATTCAATAACAATTCCTGGGGAGGCAAGGAAGTTATAGAACAACAGGAGTTTTTATGCTCTCTCAGTTCAAGGGCGGGAAGTCAGGGATTCCAAGCAGAGACCGGGAGGCACCTGGGGTCAAGGTGATTCAGCTGGGATACAATTCAATAACAATTCCTGGGGAGACAAGGAATTTATAGAAGAACAACAGGAGTTCTTATGCTCTGTCAGTTCAAGGACGGGAAGCCAGGGATTTCAAGCAGAGACCGGGAGGCACCCGGGGTCAAGGTGATTCAGCTGGGATACAATGCAATAACAATTCCTGGGGAGGCAAGGAAGTTATAGAAGAACAACAGGAGTTCTTATGCTCTGTCAGTTCAAGGGCGGGAAGCCAGGGATTCCAAGCAGAGACCGGGAGGCACCTGGGGTCAAGGTGATTCAGCTGGGATACACCTAAAGCTAAGTCAGCAGCCTACGCAGTACAGGACCGGATGGGATGTGAGGGTATTTAAAAAATATATATATTTAAAAAAAAAATTAATAGTAAATAAAAAAATTAATTGGAAATATCTGATTTAATTAATTGGTTGCTGCTATAATTGTTTGATTAAGGTGGGGTATTTAAGGGGAATGTTTTTTCATTAGCATTGTATACATCTTGAAGACTGGTTTGATCGAGGCGCTAAAGATGAATAAACTTTTTTTGGATCCTGGTTCCTGTTTGTGGTTTTCTATCTATACCTAGCAAATCTGCTGGCCATTGTCTGTACTCATTCATGGTTGCTAAGGCCTGGAACTCCTTACCTGTAAACATCAGGTCTGTACCCTCCTTCACATCTTTCTAAACCACTCTGAAAGGCTTCCTAGCTAAAATCTGGCTTTGTTCTTGCTCAAAACCAGGATAAACTTATAAAATGTGAACAAGTAGCTTTTCATTCCTTATACCTCCTTAATCTCTCTTCTTCACCTACTTCCTTATTGCTATCTAAATCTGTTTCCTGACTTTTTCCCTAAAGATACCATAAGCCTGTTTTTCCCTCATTTCATATCTGCAATTCCTATTTGTATTAGACTAATTTATCTTTAATTTCTATACGGTCAGGCTAAAATTTCTCTAAGTATTAAATTAAATGATTTTCTTGTAACTTGTATCGATTCTTAACCAATGTTTTTATGTTATGTCTGTTATAATTTGAACTGCAGATGCTTTTGTAAAATTATTGTTTTTACAATGTTTTGTAATAATTCGGGGCTTTTCTCCCCGGGCCTCTGCTGAAAATGGTCTTCTACCCTGTTGAACATTCCCTGTAATCAAATGTCAATAAGTAGACTGTACATTGGACAAACATTTAATAGTTTGTTACAGAAAGCTTTGTATTAAAAGGCTAGAACTATTGCTGTTATGTTAAGGACTTAATGGGTTAGTGAATTATGTAAATGTTGTAAAAAGGAATAGAATTAAGAAACAATGTAAATAATGCAGCCACATGTTAGCATTACGTGATCGTGGTGAAGTACTTTAAAAGGGTTTGTTTGTGCTTAATGAATTTATTCTAATGAAGACCCAACTGAAGGTTGAAAGAGCTAAAGTCTTCTGAAGAGAGGTTTTAATAAATTTTGACTTCATTTATTTCAGTAACTCAAAGTGCACTGGGCATTTTATATTTCATTTTGTGATATTGCGTTTCAATCCGTGAGTTTGGCGCCAGTCATTTTTTCTGTGTTAGACCCTCTTGTAAGATGTTTGTGTTATGGACTTGGTCAGCCAAAGGCCCTTGACATTAGCCTGCTCCTTTGAGAAGTAGATACCAAATAGGAGTGGTCCCAGCAGGAAGCCCTGAGGGTACCCCATTGAGGACTGGTTTCTTAATGGAGGTGGTCTTACCAAGTCTGACTTCCTGGGTCCTCTCTGTGAGCCAGCAGGCAATCCAGCAAGTCAATTAGGGGTTTATGCCCAGTTTGAGTTTATCAGCTATACCCCAGTGGGGTATTGTATCAAATGCCTTAACCAGCTCCAGGAAGGTGGTTTGCACAGTTTTCCCCTATCCTTTGCCTTGTTAACCCTCTTGAAGTCCGCCAAGTTTAGTAGGCATGACCTTCCCCTTGACCAAGCCAAAATGGGTTGGCTCCAGTGTCTACCCATTTTTCGTTCCATTCCTTTGCATATTTGACTAGACAGACTACTGGCTGTGTAGTTCCCGAGGTTGGTTGGTCCATCCTTATGAAGTGGGATAACCATTGCAGCCCTCCATTGTTGTGACACAAAGCCTGTTTTGAGGCTATAGTTGAAAAGCAATTCCAGTGGCTCTAACAGATCATGTTTCAAGCTATTTGAGGTATTTCAGGATATTGTTGGGGCCCATTAAGGCTGTGTTTTTCACCTTAGTGAACACTTTCAAGACCTGCTCCCTGTTAATATTTGGGGGGGTTATGCTAGTAGGAATTTCTCGGGGGGGGGTTGGGGATGAAGATTGCTGAATTTGTTGGCCAGCAAGTTCTGTCACTTTGCTCAATGAAGGTGGGGACCACCGGCTATCAGTTTGGCACACTGCTGTGTGCTTCCTTTTTGGACATGGCTCTAGAAGGCCTTGTGGTTGTCTTTACTCTACAAGGCTATTTTGAGCTGATAATTGACCTTGTTGAACTTGATTAGTTCTTTTAGTTTTCTGTTTAGCTCTAATCATTATGGCAGTTGTTGTTCCTGATTGTAGACAAGTTTTTTGCTTCTGTTATCAACCCTATTGATGCTAGGATTCCACCAGTGTTGTTTTTTTAGTTTTTGGACTTATTTTCTAGCATGTAGAGCAGCCTCTGTACAGCCATTAACATGGTTGTATGTGATCTCTCTGAGCAATTTTGCATAGGTTGCTGTGAACTTGGGGTTGAAAGGGGCATTGAATATTTGACCAGCTATCACTTAATCGGATGTAGTTTGCTTTGGAATAGTTCCTAAATGTTACAGGGTTTGCTGAGGTTACCAAACTGATTTTTAGGAGACAGCTTGTGGTCCAGCCTACCCAAGAGGATGACAGTGGGGGGACAAACTCTCCAATATACTGGTGAGTACCAAATCCAGTATGTTTGAACCTCTGGTGGGTATATGCACTATTTTGTCAAAGGTATGTGTGTTAATGAAGTCCAGGAATCATTGTGCCTACAAGTTTGAGGCAAGGTTTGTTTCCCAGCCTATAGTTAGGATAGTTGGTCTCCCATGAGTGGGGTATTTAGTTTAATCTTGACCATCTCCAGTAGGTCTAGGTACGAGCTATGTGATTCTACGGACATAGAGGGTGTGACCTATGGCTTGCTAGGGGATATGGCTTGGACTGTGTAGGGTGATTTGCACATTGGTTAAACAGGATGATACCCCAGAATGCAATCTAGAGTTATACCTGTTGCCAATATAGTTTGATACTCCTCCACTATTTGTCCCAATCTAATGCAGCTGATCTAAATGTGTGGATGGCACTGTAGCCTTGCACTGCCAGAGTACTTTCTGCCGATTTAAACCATAGCTCACTAACAATACGGATGTCTGTATTCTCTATGGATTTGGAGTTTATAGCGGTGTGGAGTTTCTCGTTTAGGCTCATAGCTTTGATCAGTAACACCTTTTGGTTTTTGGGGTTTTATTTGCTATTTCTATAGGTTTGTCAATTTGGCATTGCCTAAAAAAGGCTTTAAGGGGTAGATAAGATTTTAGTCAATATTCTGAAGCCTATGTGAGACAGGTGCAGACCAACATGGTTTTTCTTCCAAAAACTGCACTTAATCTGAAGCCTTAACTGGAAGGTTACTGGTTGAGCAGGATTTATTTTTCCTCCTTGTTTAATTCTTCTATAATACATTATTGAATGGTCAGGAATATGAGGTCAGAAGTGATTTGTTCATAGTACATACTAAAAGGGATGAGATAGTATTCATCTTATATACTGTGTTGCTGTCAGATCTGAAACTAGCAATATTTCTCATGCAGTTGGCTTTGCTATGGTTTATCTCTTTCTCAATAGGATTCTGCTATGAGAATGGTGTGATTTCATTTTTTAATAGTGAGGAATTTTGTGCTGAAACAAAGTAATCTGTTGAAAACTGATAATTATGTGAGTAACGTTGCTGTAAATATTTCCAGAGCACACTAGTGGTATAAACTGAAATAAAGGGAGATTTTCTTAACAAAAGCTTTCTCTGTTATCAGATGTATTTTCTCAAATTGATGTTTAGCTTTTTTTTTTTTTTTTTTTTTTTTTTTTTTAAGTGAACACCAAGAACTAGCAAAACAGATACACGATACCAAGAATGATGCTGTTCGTGAAGACCTGGAACGTGAACTGGAAACTTTAGTGAAGCAAATGGAAATTAAGGGGAATCAAATCTCCATGCTAAAAAAATATGAAACCAATGTAAGTAAACACCAAACTATATGTAAAATTTGGTAAAATGGCACATTTTCTGAAGTCAGACATACCTTTTTGCCCATTTTATTACCTTTGTCTAGAGATCCTTCACCTCGTGTAATTTCTTTTTTTTTTTTTTTTTTTCAAAACAGGTTTATTGTTTTAACATATAAGAGAAATATCATAACAATTTTATACAAGTAATTAAAAATAGGTATTATTATAATATTCAACAAAACTAAAGTATTTACAAAGACATCCACTACAATCAGATCAATTAAACTAAAATACCATGCTATTGAAATTAAAATTTTTTTAACAAATTTTGTAAATTATCCCATACAATAAAATAAGATGTTTTTCTGTTTGTTCTAGTCCTAATTGTGTTTATTTCCATATGGCACACTATATTCATAACATTTTTAAATTCATTGAGCGAAGGAGGTGTATCTGAAATCCAATTTCTAGTTATTATTTTCCTAGCCACTGCTAGAATAGACCATAACAAGGGAAGCTTAACCTTTTTAACACTTTGAGGTACAGGTGTGTTGAATAATATAAGAGATTTAGAAATAATGAAATTATCTGTAAAAAGAGCCTGCAAAAATTCATTAATTGACTTCCAGTATTCTTTCAATTTTATACAGTCATAAAACATATGAGCCCAGTCAGCATTAATTTCTACATTACATCTCTTACATAGATTATCTTTATTATTTATTTTATTCATCATCAAAGGTGTATAAAAGATCTATGTAAAAATTTCCATGTATAAAGTCTCCAGACAATGGAAGGCGTAGTTCTATAAGCAGATTCAATATATATTGTTTATCTTGTTGATTTGGTGGGTCCCCATTAATAGAAGTGAAATAATTCCAGTATGAATCTACACTGTAAAAGTTTCTTGTCTGATAACTTTATGTATGTATGAAAGTTTACCTTTATCAGAAACTTTATGTTGTAAATTTAATATCAAGTAATCAATCAGTGTTGGAATAGATTCTTTAACAGTTATAGACATTAAATCTATTTTATTAATGAGATGTTGTCTAAAGGTCTGAACCTCTAACCAGCAAGTTTCTCTTAGATCAAATTCTTGTTTTAAGAAATCTAGATTTTTAACTTTATTATCAGATATCAACTGATACCAGTACTTTAGATCATTATCTATAGCTAAATGAGTTCCTTCAGAAGTAGATGACAAAAGCATACCCTGAGTATACATTATAGGAAATACAATAAAATTCCATTCCCTATACTTAGGGTGCATGAATATAAAGTTACGATAACTAATAATAATATTTAATGGGTAACAAACCATATGTTTAGGTGTAATAGGTGAAGTACAAAATTCCTTTAGTAACCATAACATGGAGTTATTTACAATCATATTTTTATGTGTTAAGGAGATTTTCATGAAGTGTATACTAATTAGCTCCCAATAATCTTTCCATTTTGTGACATATGACTGATCTATTAATAAAGTAATAACTTTTACAATGGAAGAGATAGTATATAAATTAAAGTCTGGAAAAGAAATACCCCCTTGAGACCAGCTATTAGTATGTTTCTTTAATGCAATCCTAGGTCTATTAGGTGCCCATAAGAAATTTAACATAGTGTGTTCAGTTTCTTGATAATTATTTTTGTAGGTGGAAGTATTATTGATTGTATTAAGTATAAAATCTTGGGGAATATTATCATTTTAATAATTGTAAGTCTCTCCTCCATAGTAAAAAACATATTAATCCAGGTATTAAAAAGATTTTGTATATTAAGAAAACAGGTATTATAATTATTATATATAATAGATTTAATATCTTTAGATAGTATTATACCTAAATAAGTTATCTGACCTGAATTGGGTACATATTTAGTAAAATCACTAATGAGAATATTTTTTCGTGTGTATATAGGTAGTATTTTAGTTTTTTCTTCATTGAATATTAAACCAGAAATACTTTTAAAATTCATCATGTTATCAAATAGAGACTGTATAGAAGAATTCGATCCTGCTGATGTAATTAGAACATCATCTGCAAAAAGTTGAATTTTGGATGTTGTATTTTCATCTATTTCAAAACCCTCTATGTCAGTACTGTTTCTGATCAAATTAGCCCAAGGCTCCATTACTAAAGTGAATAATAGTGGAGAAAGTGGACATCCTTGTTTTGTACCTTTAAGAATGGGTATTTTTGTGAAACATATGTTCCTACCTTAATATAAGCCAATGTTCCTTTGTATAAATGTTCAATTAGATTTACAAATGCATCCGAGAAGTTTGTGCACTTCATTAAGGTAAACAGATAGTCCCAACTTACTGAATCAAATGCTGAACTTATATCAAGACTAATAAGTGTTAAATCTTTCTTTTTCCTATTTGCAAAATCTATTAATGTTAAAGTTCTTCTTATATTATCAAAAGTATTTCTATTTACAATGAAGCCTGTCTGATCTATATCTATAATGGCGGGAATGATTGTCTTCAATCTATCAGCAAAGATATTCATAAACATTTTATAATCAACATTAAGTAATGAGATGGGGCGATATGAAGAACATCTAGTTGGATCTTTATTAGGTTTTAAAATTGGCGAAATAAATGTATATTGCCAAGATGAGGGGGTTATTAACTCAGTTTGGGTCAAAATAAAAACCTTATGTATTAATGAATATGTATTTTTAGAAAGGATTTTATATATCTCTGGTATAATACCATCATTACCCGGTGCTTTGTTTGATTTAAGCTTATTTATTTGTGTAATAACTTCTGTATATGAAATACTCTTGTCCAATAGTTTAATCTGTTGTTTATTAAGCTTTTTATTCATATTTGTGGTTATAAACTCCTTTATTTTATCTTTAGGTTCCATGTTAATATTATTATGGTTAATTTTGTGAAAGTGATTTCTAAATTCATCTAGTATTTCTGGTATACTAGAAACATTCTTCTTTTTCCTTAGAGAAAAGATTTCTTTGATATGGTTTTGTTTAGTCAATCCTTTTGTTTTATTTTTAAGTCTATGTAAGTATTTGGGGTTTATTGAATAAGACAAAAACTTGTATTTCTCTAAAGTTATTTTAACTTTATGAGTTAAAATTTCTTTGTATTTCTCATTTAGTTTGTTTATTTCTTCAATAACTTTCTTGTCCATAATATTTTCTTTATTATTATGTTTATAAGAGTCTAATTTACTTTGAATATCTAACAATTCCTTATCCCAAGATTTCCTTTTATTATTATACCATCTGATACTTTGTCCAAATAGATATGATTTTAAGGCATCCCAAACATAAACAATGGAGACTTCAGGAGTGTTATTTATGTCTAAAAAATGTTTTACTTCTGAAAGTATATATTTTTTATAGTCTTTTAGTTGAGTTAAGTATGCTGGTATCCTTTTGATCTGAACATTGAGTATTTTTTATCATGAATTCAAAAACAATTGAATTATGATCAGATATAGGGCATGAAATGATTTTGGAATTAATTAAATCTGTTACCATCTGGTTAGAAATAAAGACCCTATCTATTTTTGAATAAGTTTTGTATCTGTTAAAAAAAAAGGTGTATGGTAATGATTTTGAATCTATCTGATTATTAATATCATTCAAATGATAAGAATTAGCAAAATCCTTTAAATGTTTTGTATTAGATGTAATTCTTCTCTTTCCTATAGTGGTAGTATCACTTTCATGTAGTATACAATTAAAGTCACCAGCTAAAATAATATCTCCTATAGAGAATGATATGATCTTATCAAGATGTTTCACTGTATTAATACCAATTCCAGGTATCCAATATACATTAATTAAAGTGCAAGTCTTCCCATTAATTTGTATTGTAACCATACAAAACATTCCTTTGTCATCCTGATAAGACTTAATGGTTTTAGGAATGGGCATACTTTTATTCCATAAAATAGCTACTCCTCTTTTTTTCTGAGTGTGCTCTGAACTAACCAATACTGTATATTTGTTTGTGGCTAGTTTATCAATATCTTTTTCAAGAGATGGGTTTCTTGTAGGAAGACTAAGTTGGCCTTATGTAAATTAATGTATCTTATTAGGCTTGCCCTTTTACATGGATTATTCAATCCATTAATGTTTAAAGAATTTCCTTTTAAAGATGTCATTTGGCATTTTTAAAACTTAAGAATCTTATGATCAAAATAACAAATAACAAGATAAGTAATGTTACATCTCCTCCTTTAGGTGTACCTTTAAATATAGCTGTATTTATTGAATCTCTTATGGGATTTCGTATAGGATTCAATTTTGTTTGTAGTGACAATGAATGTACAAAATATATTGTGGATGTCAAAACTATATACAAATAACAATGAACAAGTGAAAATAATGTAAGGATTAAACCTTGCATCCAGCCTGGAGTTGTAAACTCCAACTTAGAGTAGTATTTACCACTCAAGTTAACCCCGTACCCTAAGCAGCAGTCGTCAGCTACCACCTTATCAATTTAATACTAGTTATATTTAACTGAAGTTAACAGTTTTCAATTCAATTATCTAGCAAGACAAGACTACACATTTGGTAAAACAGCATCATATAAACTAAAATAAACCTTTTTTTTTTTTTTTTTTAAACTGTTCATACTACTATATACATCCATGTAATATAAAACAGTTGTATGCAAATAGCATTCAAATAATCTTGATGTTAGAAATCAAGAGGAGAGAAAAATAAGTTCTAACATTCATTTAAATCAAAAACTTTGGCTAATATGATTCAGACATTACATATATTAGGATGCATCTATTTTCTGTCATGTAAATACAGTTAACAGCTTCCAAAAAAAACTTGAATTGCTTGTATATGAGCATTTACTCAAACTCATTATTGCCAATAGAATAAAATATTGTATTCATAGAAATTGTTATAAAACATACTTCATAGTTAAGCAGATTCTCAGAAACATTTATATACATATCTACATACACACACATACACACACACACACACATATATATATATATATATATATATATATATATATATATATATATATATACACATACATACACACATACACACACATATACATATATATATATATATATATATATATATATATACACACACACATGCATACACACACACACACAGACACACACACATATATATATATATCTGATCTCACTGAGTTGTATCTTTACTGAGCACCATCTTACATTGCTGTCCCTTCAATAAATCTGTCTGCTTTATTCAAAATAATGCACAGCAAACACATTTTAGTAACCAGATTTTACAAACATGCTATACTACTGCTTTAAAATATATCACATGACAATTTCTTCCAGTATAGAGTTATAAAATTATTTATGCTTGTCAATCAGATGAATTAAATGAGTTATAGTAATGTATATGTTTGGGACATAGGTTTTTAACACATATTATTAATCTGCTATTCCTGTATCTGTGATGTGTCAGTGTGATATCTAGGTCAAATGTGAGACCAGCTGCTTTCAGCTTCTCTGTGAGAATTCTGAGAGTTGAAGCTTTTGAAGTAGCTCATGGACACTGTGCATGAGACAGCCCACATCCCAGATTGTCTCTCTTAACATTTTGGCGGGAAACTTATTAAAAACTAGTGACAAACATTCATTTAGCAGTGTAAATGCATCTGAACATGACAAAACCTTCACAATGCATTCTACAGGTTATTACAGACTAAGTGAAATCAAGCCCAAAATTATTAATAAGTAACAAAACTCAACATTTTTATCCCAACTCAACTCCTATGCGAATATTATTATTTACTGTGTCTATATGGTCAAAAGTATTTCTATATATTAATAAAGAAAAGAAAAAGAGAGTAGAAAGTAAAAGGGTGTAAGGCAGAAATAAAAAAAATGTAAGAGAAAGCTATAAGAAGTATATACAATAGAATATTACTTACTGTTTATATTAATAGAGTTAAAAATAAAACATATTATTTACTATTATTTAGTTCTAATTATTATTAGTTAAAGCATGACAGATTATTTACAAACAAGCATAAGCAGTGTAATCAAGAAAGTATAATTAGGTAGTGTCATTCCTGTATCTGTGATGTGTCAGTGTGATATCTAGGTCAAAGGTGAGACTAGCTGCTTTCAGCTTCTCTGTGAGAATTCTGAGAGTTGAAGCTTTTGAAGTTGCTCATGGGCACTGTGCATGAGACAGCCCACATCCCAGATTGTCTCTCTTAACATTTTGGCGGGAAACTTATTAAAAACTAGTGACAAACATTCATTTAGCAGTGTAAATGCATCTAAACATGACAAAACCTTCACAATGCATTCTACAGGTTATTACAGACTCTATGTAAGTGAAATCAAGCCCAAAATTATTAATAAGTAACAAAACTCAACATTTTTGTCCCAACTCAACTCCTATGCAAATCTTATTATTTACTGTGTTTATATGATCAAAAGCATTTCTATATATTAATAAAGAAAAGAAAAGAGAGTAGAAAGTAAAAGGGTGTAAGGCAGAAATAAAAAAAATGTAAGAGAAAGCTATAAGAAGTATATACAATAGAATGTTACTTACTGTTTATATTAATAGAGTTAAAAATAAAACATATTATTTAGTTCTAATTATTATTGGTTAAAGCATGACAGATTATTTACAAACAAGCATAAGCAGTGTAATCAAGAAAGTATAATTAGGAATAGCATTTGAAGAACATATAAACTTTTAAAGGAAAAAAATGTATCAAATTACTGACCTTATTTTTCCTCTTCAGAAAGAGAAACAAGTTAAATCACAGCTTGCCATTAAATCTCCAGATATTTTGACTAGTTATGAAACAAAACATTTCTTTGCACACAGAGAATAACTTTGATTAAATCTTTTTCAAAATATTTGTTGCTTCTTGGAAATGCAGGAACTATATTTAAAAAGATTAATAATAAAATAAAATGATGAGAGAAAAAAAAAAACATAGTACAAATCATTTGTTTTTTAGTCTCTTCTTCTTCTCTGAAGTCTTCCACGAAGTTTCAGTTGCCAGTCTCTTTAACGAAGGACTAGCCCATTCCATTTCTTCTATTTTTTCCAAAATCTTATTTTTTTTGATAAACAGTAAAGCAGAGTCTAAGTCATCGAAAATTTTAGGACCATCAGGAAGGAAGATTTTAAGCTTGGCAGGAAACAGAAGTTATGTTTTAAACTGTGCTTTTTTAAGCTCCCTTATTAGTGGCAGAAAAACTTTTCTTTTAGCTAATGCCATGGAAGAATAGTCATTGTCAGAACGCACAGTTGTTTCATTAATCTTAACAGGAGCTTTAGCCCAAGCAGATTTAAGAACCATCTCTTTATCAAAAGATGATAGAAATCTAGCTATAACTGATCTAGGGTAGTTTTTGTTAGAGTTAGTATTAGCTATAGATCTATGTGCTCTTTCGATACCAAAAGAGAATGCTTCTGGTAAATCTAAAGTTTTAGGGAGCCATGTTGTTAAAAAAGAAGTAATATTCTTACCTTCAATATTTTCTGGCAGTCCAAAAATCCTAATGTTATTGCGCCTAGATCTATTTTCCTGGTCATCCAGCTTTGTTTGTAAATGTGTATTTTGTTTCAGCAGAAACTCAATGTTGTTTTCCTCTTCTTGTATTCTATTTTCCATGTCATTCACAGCTTCTTCTATGCCTGTCATCTGGATCTTCTGTTGTTGCAGGTCCATATGTAACAAGTCTATTTGTTTTGTAGTTTTTTCTATGAAAGTGTCTATTTTAGTATCCATTTTATCCATCTTTTCAGTAAGTTGCTGGACTATAATTATCAGAGACTGAAGTTCTTTCTTGATGCTGGAGTCTTGAGAATTTGTCTTACTGGAACTCATTTCAGACTGATAAACTGACAGGAAAATTTCCAAAGTAATTTCTGACAGGAATATTATTAAGATTTCCTTTCTTTTTTAGATATAGTTCAAGAACTATATAAAACAAACATATTTAGAAAGAAAATTACTTCAAGAATTAATTTTTAAGTAATTAATTCCTGTCAATGTAATGAAATTGGTGGAGCTGAAGAAATCTGCTGCTATCCTGTGTTCATCCTTGGCCACGCCCCTCACCTCGTGTAATTTCTGAGTAGTCTTCATTGCTGCATTTAGTGAAAAGTGCAGGTAGAGAAGCAGAGTGTTTCTCTGCACTACTGATAACCGATGAGCAAGTTTGGAAGCTGGAGGGGTTGCCCGGGATTAAAAAAAAAAAAAAAACATAAATGAAGTGGTTGCTGCTGCCTGGAATGGACAAGTGGGCACTTGCTTGCCTGTCTGTTCAAAGGGAGTCTGGGAGTATTTTTGCAACCAGGCATTGAGTCAAGACTAGAAGGATTTCTGTGTGGAACACTGGTATTGTATGCTATGCTGCATATAAGTGAACTTAAGGGAGAATAATGTTGAAAGCATGCCTGCTACAAAACATTCTATCACTACCACCACCACACTGTTTAGTCTGAATATATGTCATGCCCTACAGCATCTTTTACTCCCCAAATCAGATTATAACCATTCACTCCTAACTCACTGAAGGTTTAAGCCCTAGAGGGAGATGATGTTTTAAAAGGGTGGAAAGGTATCCTGTGCACATGCATGCAATGGGAGACAACTTATCTTGTAAGTCTTCTAATCAAGACAGGGGTCCAGCTTGTCTCACTTTGCATTTAAGAATACTCAGAAACATTTCAGTTATTTTATTTGTTTATTTTGTTTCCATTTTTGGCTAATTTGTTTTGAGATGTCTTTTATCGGTCCTTTTGTGCTATACTGTCATCTAGTGGCAGAATGAAAGTGAGGAAACCTTCCCTTCAGTATACGTCATTCCCCCACGTTGCCACTTTCTCTGGCTGATTTCTGCAGCCACCTTGTGAGCATTCTGCTGCCTCCATTATTTTCAGTAAGCATAGATGAGCTACAGCCCAGACCTGAGTCTCAGTCTCTTTTGCAACATGAATAGAACACGATGGAAGAATAGACCTGTATCTCCGAGATTAGCACTACTTTGGAATGGTTTTTCTCACTACATAAAACAAAGGACTTCTCTTGCACTCTTCAAATGTAATTTGGTTGAATGGATTGGTAAATGGAAATTCACTCCTGGTTTAGCACCATTTCCCGTCGTGGATGAGTAACTTTAAACTTTTTTCTCATATCTAGGTTATTTCTGCTTAAACTATTAGGGCTAAAAATGTCTTGGGATTGTAAGGCTAGACTTCTAAAAGATTCTCGCAGATCAATACATAGTAAGTCTTATGAACCTCTGATTGAGAAAACAGCCTTTGATGTATCAGATGGTTGGTAGTGTTTGATGTTTTCTTGGCTGGAGTTTAGTAAGAGGAATCCAGGACTCTGCCAGACCACTGTCTTGTACACATTGGATGTCAACAAAAGTCTTCGATATATATGGGGTATAGGTACCTTCCATCTTCTGAAGTTTTTTTTTTTTTTTTTGCATTTGTACTGCACTTACATTT
>NC_056725.1:1158030708-1158048208 GCF_019279795.1 Protopterus annectens | reverse complement strand
CTTTCCCGGCCTACTTTGGAGGTGTCCTCCCACTCTACTCGGAGCTTGTCTGAAGTGGAGATGGATAAGATGATGCAGAGGTTTATCTGCACTCAAATTCAGATGGGGGTCTTGTCAGTGCCTTCTCCCACCGGAGCGGGCACCTTCCTGCCATGGTTTAGACCTATCACTCCTTTTCCGATCCGACCTGCGATTTTGAGTCGTTGGATCCTAGGACAATCAGAGTCGAGGGGTCGGTGCCGACAGTACCCTGTACCTCGACATCGGCCAGTCCCTTGAGTGTGTTGAATCCGACTAAATCGGATCCGAGCTCTCGGAGCTGTAGCCTCGGGGTCAGATCCGAGGGAGTGCTCTCTGCTCTGAGCTTGTTGGAGAGAAGTATTTCCATCGGTGTTTCAGCTCCCAGAGGCTCTGCTCCGGCTCCCCAGTCAAATTGGGGGGAATGGCTTCCACTAGGTCAGCCCAGGAGGTCTGTTCCCACTCTGCATTCAACGTGGTGGAAAGGGTTCTTGCAGGGTCGAAGCCTCTGACCATATCGTATTCTAAGTCCATCCAGACACCCCTGGCCTTGAGTGTGGTTCTGGACATCTTGCCCTGGAACAACCCCCTTGTGAGACCTCCCCAGACAGTCCCCCTGAGGAGCCCCCCCCCCCACAAGCATACATGTAAAAGGAGGCACTCGAACTCTCCTCCATCATCCCTCACTGAAAACATGGACCTGGATGAAGGGGAAGGTTCCCCAACATCACCCCCCCCAAGGATGTCTCCTTTGGTGACATCATGGAGATCCTTTGCCAAAGGGGGGGGTGGTATGCCCCAAAACCAACCTCTGATGAGCCCATGTTTCTGGAGGCATTTATCTCAGGCCCATCTACCTCTTGGGTGTCCCCTCCTGCCAATCCACTTGTGGCTCTGATAACATGTAGGGCGTGGAAGGAAACTGACACAGTCGACCCAATACCCAAGCGCCCAGACAGTCTTAAGTCCCCCCACAGACAAGTTACATTGGCACAAGGGGTTCTGTGTAGATGCTATGATGGTGGTGGTGGCCAACAAGGAGGAACTCGCCCAGGAGAGCACCACGGTCCCACCCACCTGACCGAGAGTCAAGAGTATTGGATCGCTTTGGGAAGCAAGTTTATACTTCAGCGACCTTCTCTGTGAGGGCACTGAACTATATGGCACTGAACTATATGGCACATGTCATCCGACTCCAGAGATATCTGGTCAAGGAGATCAGAGTCAACCCCAGGGTCCATGGCGGAGGACAGGAAGACGTTCGATGCACGAATGGCCACCCTAAAAGCTGTAGCCAACACATTTATGCATTTGCTCTCCCATGCCATGGAGGGAGCTGCATGGGCGGCAGGGTCAGGCTTTGCCATCCGGCGTCACACCTGGTTCCACTTATGTCCGTTTTCAGAGCCCTTCAGGGCATCTTTTACCAATGCCCCTTATGATGGTTCTTCCCTTTTTGGGAAGACTGTCAGAGAGACTTTGGTCCAGAGCAAGAAGAATGAGAAGACACTATCTGCCGTCGGGATCCGCTTCTCACCACCTCAAAGGTCCTTTTCCAGGAACTAGCGAGGCCAGAAGAAGATGTGGTTTTGCAAGTCTCTGGCATTTTCCGGGGGCAGTTAAGACTCTGCCTTCCCCCAGAGGCAGGGGGGGGTATGATAGACGCCGCCCTAGAGGCAGAGGGGGTCTTAAGAATTTTGGGTCCTGAGAACCTTTCTCTGATAAACCCAGGCAGCAGCCCTAAGGGGTTGCCCGGCTGTCCATCTCTGGAGGCAGTCTGGGGTCGCTTGTCGCTACACCCACTAGCATGGGAGTCCATCACTACAGATCAGTGGGTGCTGCGAGTCATATCCAGAGGAAATTTCATTCCGTTCAAGGATCCTTCCCCATCCAACAAACCCTCCCGGACATTCCACGCACACAGTGAGAGGAGGCAGCAGTGCAGGTAGACTCACTGCCAAGAAAACGAGTCATCCAACCAGTCCCCACAGGCCAGTCCAGATCCAAGGTTTTTCCAGGTTCTTTTTAGTGCCAAAAGATGGGGGACCTCAGACCAATATTGGATTTGTCCAAATTGAACCTATCAGTAACCAACACAAAATTCCAGATGGTCACGATTCAATCTATCCTGCCCTATCTGCAGGCCAGAGACTGGATGTGCTCGATCGACCTCCAAAATACTATCGCATCAAGATGGACAGGCGCTCCCAGAGGTTCCTTCGCTTGCGACTGGGAGCCAGTCGTTACCAATTTCGAGCCCTCCCCTTTGGTTTCACCACAACCCCCCCCCCGGGTGTTCACCAAGATAATGGCAGTACTAGCAGCTCACCTGAGGCTTTAGGTCTTTCCATACCTGGACGATTGGCTATTTACTGCCCCTTCAGAGCATCTTCTATGTCAGGCCAGGGACTCCTTCCTTCCTTCAGCTAGCCCACAAGTTGGGCATTACAATCAATATGAACAATTCTGCTCTTCTCCCGGTTCGGATTTTTAGATTTCATCGGGGTACGGCTGGATACAATACAAACTAAGGTGTTCCTGAGACATGATACGCAGCTTGAGGGTTACACATTTTACACATTCTTCAGACCCATTTCACAACAGCCGAAGCAGTGTTTTAAGGACACACGGTTCCATGGCGGTCATGATAAATCTTCTTTCAGTGGCGCGCCTTCATATGAGGGTGCTGCAGTGGACACTTGCGGTTCAGTGGTCATTGTTAGACCTTCCATTGTCTTTTCCGGTGAGAAATTCAAAAGCATGCAGGGACTCCCTTCGGTGGCGGATTCAGTCCCCTGATTTCCTCAAGGGACATATGTTTCAACCTACTTTCCCCAAGACAATGGTGAGCACGGAAGCCACCCTACTGGGGGGGGGGGGGCACTGCTCAGGAAGGACAGTCCAAGGCACATGGTCCCCTAACGAGAAGTTATGTGCACACCAATATTCTAGAGATGAGGGCGGTTCTTCTTGCATTGCAGGCCCTTCATGCTCATCTTCCTCTGGGAACGATTGTAGTTCAGACAGACAATATATTAGTGGTCTGGTATATCAACAAACAAGGAATAAGTTTTGGTTTCCCCTTATGTCGAGAAGCCATGAGAGTGTGGGAATGGGTGACCTCCACCGGCCGCTTTCTGGTGGCAACGCACATCCCGGGACCATCCAGCATTCTAGCGGACAGGCTCAGCAGATCGATCCTGATGCCTAACGAGTGGTCTCTGAATCCTTCAGTATTGGAACAGATCTTTCTAGAGTGGGGTCGTCCTTGCTGCAATCTCTTTGCATCTCCTTCCAACGCAAAATGCAGTGAGTTTTTCGCTCTGAACCCCCCGCCGGGGGAATCTCCCAGAGAAGCACTGCTTCATGCTTGGCCTCCAGGGCTTCTTTATGCATATCCTCCTCTTCCCCTTATGTCAATGTTTTTATAGAAAACCCGAAGGCTGGGGAACACTGTGATCCTCATCGCCCCATTCTGGCCTCGACAGGTTTCCCTTACTCAGGTCTCATCTAGTTGTTCTACCATGGACCTTGGATCCAGTCCCGGATCTGCTGTCACATCCCTCGGGGATCCCCTCATCCAGATCTTGACAGTCTGAGCTCACTGCTTGGCTGCTCCAGTTCCCATGATTACTAGGACTCCCGGTCTGTCATTTCCTGTTAAGTCCATTCTAGTAGTGGCTCATAAATAGTCTACCAGAAAAGTCTACCGTAGTAAATGGAAACGCTTTTCTGTATACTCCAATCAGAGGTCTTTGGATCCTTTCACTGCTCCACTTTTGGCAGTTTTAGATTTTCTGGCTAACATTTTTCAACAGGGCACTAGTTCTTCTACGGTTAATGTTCAGCTAGCAGCTATCTCTAATTTTCATGTTGGGGTAAACGTGTCTTCATTGGCTTCCTCTAAACTTTGTAAAAGCTTTCTCAAAGGTGCTTTTCTTTTCACACCCCCGGTTAAGTTTCCAATTCCGCTGTGGGACCTCACCTTGCTGTTGCAGGCATTGGTTTCTCCCCCCTTTGAGCCTGTGGCATCTGTGAATCTGCAATTTTTGACTTGGAAAAACTACCTTCTTGGCTGCCAATCACGTCTGCTAGAAGGGTGTCAGAGCTTCAAGCTCTTTCTATCAAAGTCCCTTGTATGATCTTTCATAAAGATAGAGTGTCGCTACACACTAACCCATCCTTCCTTCCTAAGGTAGCTTCAGAAGCCAATATTAAGCAGACCATTAATTTGCCAGTATTTTTTCCTAACTACCAGAACAAAGGGGAATACAAATTACATTTACTGGACGTACATAGGCAGTTGAGGTTTTATCTTCACAGAACTAAACCATTCCGCAAGTCTTATCAAGTTTTTGTGTCCTATGCCAAGCCCTTCTTTGGTAAACCTGTTTCAAAATTGACAATTGCTCGCTGGATTTCGTAGTGCATTGGCTGGGCTTATTTAGAAAAGTCTCCACCAGGAAAAGTGAAGGCTCATTCGACCCGATCTATGGCTACATCAGTGACTCTAGGGTCTCTTTGGATAATATTTGTTCAGCTGCTACTTGGGCCTCATCTCACACCTTTATTTCTCATTATAAACTAGATTTGGTCTCTAGGAGTAGAACATCCTTTGTCTCTGCGGTGCTCCAGAATATCCTTCCATGAGGACCTCCCAAGAGTTAGGTAGCTGGGAACTCCATTCTACAGGTTGAAGAACAAATGAAGTGAACTACTTCAGATAAAGAAGTTATGTACTCACATAACATTCCATCTGAGTTGTTCTACTTCATTTGTCTTCAACCGTCTCCCCTCCTTCCCCCAACCTTATCTTTTGGGTTATGACATGTCCTTTGTATCGACCAATTATTGTTGGGATCCTTGGTCCTGTCCAGGCTAAGGTTCTTTTTGTGACGATTGGTGATTGATAAGGTGTCATTGGGTTGGGTGTCTGATACCTGTTAGGCAGCAAACTCTATCTGAAGGGAGACGGGGGCATTATGAGTAATGGGAGGAGCATGGAGCTCGGAGACATAGCTGGAAAATGCAGCTGTGTCGGATCCGATGTGGATCCGAAGACCCACAGGTTGAAGACAAATAAAGTAGAACTACTCGGATGGAACGTTATGGTGAGTACATAACTTTTTTCTCACTAATTACCACATAGATGGGAGCCCACTGAAGGCGTTATAAGAGATCTGGGGAGACAGGTTGACAGCAACCTCTCCTTCGACCACCACATTGCCACTGTGGTCAGAAAGTCCTATGTGGCACATCTCATTACCAAGGGTTTTGCATCTAGGAGGAAAGAGGTCATCGTCTCTCTGTACTCTTCCCTCATTAGACAAATCGAGTATAATACCCCATTTGGCATGTACCTCACTAGACACCTGCAGCAGCTGGAGACGTCACAGAAGTACCTCACGAAGAGGATCCTAGGCATTAAACACATGTCCTACACTGACAGACTCAAGGACTCCAGCTATTCTCGGTCTCATATCACCTACTTAAGAGGCGATCTCTGCTTGACTTACAAAGCCATGTTTGACCCAGTTCTGTTTAGAAATGCTACATCTAAAGAAATCCCAGTCCCTTCACACCACATACTCCAGAGACCTCAACCTCATTACCACAATCAACAGAATGTACTGGAGAGACAGTTCATATCCCAGAGACTGCCCATGCTCTGGAATAGACTTCCCATACATGTCAAGCAGAACACCTCGCTGTCCATCTTCAAGAGAAAGCTTGATGAGTGGATGGATAATAGAAAGTTCACCCCCGGGATCACTCCAGTGGCTTTACTTGATAGAGGCACTGAGAACTAACGTCGGGCAGCACGATGCCAGGGCACTTCTATGGGCTTGGCTTGTAAAGGCTCCAGGGTCATTAGCCTACTGCACACCTATGAATAACATTTGAGTACACCACCATTGTAATTGTAGCTCCAATAGTGGTTAATATACACAAGTGTAGTTTTACCATTAATCACTGTAAAAAATCCTGCGTGCTCCTTCTCCTGGGTAACTGTTTAAGATTTAATGGTCTCTGCAGAATTGAGCAAAACTGCACATACATGGTGCTATACTCTGCAGACTTATTTTCTCTGTATAATCTCCCTCCCCACACCTTCTTTCCTCAATATCTTATAAATAATGGTAACAGCCAACATGGAGAAAGAGCAGTCTACCTTCCCTTCCATTGCCAGCCATCAAGCACTTATCCTAAGCCACAGGCTTACAGAGAATGAACTCTTTGCTTAAACAAATTGATTCCATCTGTGAGAGGTGTAACCATCTAGCCGATTTGGAGGCAGTCTTCTCAAAATCACGCATCTTAGTGAGCATCATACTGTTTCACCCCCCACTCATACAAATGTAACATCCACATACTATTAGTGCAAAATTGTCTTATGCTGATGCCATTAAGACATCACTACCCTAGCCTCCTAGCACTTTTAAGAGTAGGCATCAGTGATATGCCCCAAATACATCTACTTAAAACGCACCACTTCAGTAACATACAAAGCACCCCTGAGCCTAATAAGAATAAATCCACTTCTTGAAGCATCCTAGTGTTTGGATTTCATGTAGTAAAAATTTTAACAATCCAATTATAATATAAAACCAAGCAACTTTGTTCTTGATTAGGTATAATTTTGTTGATCTCAGTATATTTCAATAAAATTCCATTTGTATAGCAAATAACTTCCTTGTCCAAACTAACGAATTACCGCGGGTAACAGTCCATTAGTTATACCTTGTTTCCTCTGTCCAAACATTGAGTGAATAAGAAGGTACAACAGTTACAAAATAAAACACAGAAAGTAATCCAACTATCAAAAAAAGAATAAAATACATCCACACATAACCAAACTACTTTAAATGGCTAACAGTAAGTATACATACAACCCCATCAAAGTGCAATAGTAAATGTTAAGTTGTCTATCTCGCCTTCATTCTTGCTGTTTGGGATCCTCGGCTCTGACTCGGCCATCTTCAATAGTTCGAGAGCTGTTTACTGGCTCGAGGCTACCCCTTATCCCATGATGCCTAGCGATAGCTACCCAGATCTCATTTGCCGCTTCAGCTGCGAGGTGTGTCGTTTTCTGGCTCAGGCTTGTATTTTCAAATTTTTTGTGTAGAAATATATTCTTATACTCCATAAAACTATTAGATAATTACCTTTTCTTAGTTTTATTTACTAGTGTTTGTTGTTTAGTACCTTGTTCTCCTTTAGTCCCTTTTAGTAGAACTCATTTAAGTTAGAGAGTTCTCTCCTCCCCCACTCCCTTCCCAAGGAAGCCGTTTAACTTAGAGGCTCTCCTTTCCTGATTTTTGCTATCGTTATTAAAAAAAAAAAAAAAGAGCTTGTTTTATATATTTTTACATAGCCTATTGTTGACTAGAGTAGAAATTTTTCTATCTGTGTTTCTCTTCTGGTGCTTGGTTTTTTGTGGTTGATATGTCTAAAGAAGCTAAAGTATCTGGATTTAAAAAGTGTGACTCGTGCTGTCAGAAAATGTCTCTGACAGACGGGCACACTAGTTGCGTTTATTGTTTGGGCGCTGTTCACCTGCAGGACTCTTGTTCTATCTGCCATGCCTTTAGTCCAAGAGTCCTGCAGGAACGGAAGAACAAATTGATCCTTAGGGGTCTGTTAAAACCTCAGGATTCACCGGCAAAGAGTTCACAGCCAGTGAAATCCCCAAAATCCTCTAAACCGTCAGCTCCACCTTCGGAGCCGACCCTGGTACAGGATTTACCGAGTATGTCGGTTCCGGCTGGCACCAACAGGACAAACCCCTCCGTCGGCTCCATCGGATGCTTCGGAGCCGTCTCTGAGGCATAACAGGCTGAGGTCCCCTTCATTAGAGTCAGTTCATTCGGCTCCTGGCTCTCCATTATTGCAAAGTGAACGTAGCCACCGCTCTTCACATTCCTCTCGATCCTCTAGGCTGTCCAGATCATGATGTGGAGAGAGTAGTAAGTAGGTTGCTAAAATCCCAGGCATTAGCTAAAATGTTGTTTAGCCCTCCTCAACAGGTATCTGCTCCATCCACCTCCCTTTCTTTTCCTCCTCTGACTCCATTGAGCTCAGAGCCGGAGTTCGTTGGGGTTCGAGAAGTGGAACCAGTCTGCTCCGATAACTATATCTCCTTCGGTTCCGACGTCGGCTCCGATTACCTCGATGGTACCTTCCATCGTGGGATCTGGACGCCGGGGCTCCCTCGTTGGCTTCGAGGGGGCAAGTGGTTTCGGACCCTTGTCAGACCCCGTTCTCCCTCTCGGAGCATCGGCGCAGGTGAGCTCAGCTCCAACATCAGCTTCGGAGCCGTCCCCCTTGGCGCAGAGAAAGATTCCTATTTCTTCGGAACTGGAGCTTTCTCTGCTTCGAGGCAGGGACGCCTTTGAGGTCATGCGGAGTGTGCTGTCCCCTGAGTCAGCTCCACTACCAGCCCCACCGGCTCCATCCCCCATAGTGTCTGTGCCAACCTGTGCTCCTCCTCCAGACTCCAAGCGTAGGGAATCGATGCTCCAGGACACCCCATTGGGTGTTTCCTCTTCTTCCGAGGCCTCCCCTGATCACTCATTGGAGCCCACTCAGAAGAAGAAGTGCAAGAGGAAGCACATTGACTCCCCTGAGTCTGTCACTTCTGATACAAACTTAGATGAATCGGAAAGGTCCCCGGGATTCTCCTCTGAAGATGTTTCCTTCTCGGACATCCTGGAAATGCTTACTCAGAGGGGGAACTGGAATCCCCTAGCCCCTACCGAGGATGAGTCTGTATTCCTGGATGCTTTCAGTTCCTGACCTTCCACCTCCTGGGTTTCTCCGCCTTTCGACCCACTTATGTCCGTAGTGGCTCAAAAGGCTTGGTCAGCTCCGGACACAGTGGAATCAACTCCGAGGAGATCTGGTAAATTTTATTACAGCTCCCCAGGATAAGCAATTCCTTTCTAAAGGTGTGCCCGTTGATGCCATGGTGGTAGCAGCTGCCAACAAAAAAAAGTTAGCGGAGACCTCTTCATCTGTTCATCCCCCTAACAAGAAGTCTAGGATGATGGACAGGTACGGAAAGCGAATGTTTGCTTCAGCGACCTTCTCCATGAGGTCACTGAACTATCTGTCATTTTACTGTACTTCAAAGGGATCTCCTTAAAGAGCTTGGAGATGCTCTTCAAGATCCTACAGCTGAGGGAGCACAAGCCAAAGTAGCTTCCCAGCTAGTGATGCTTAATTCTGTAGTTAACTCCTCCATGAGGCTCATTTCCTATGCAGCTGATGGAGCGAGTAGAGCCGCAGACACGGGTGTAGCCCTTAGGAGGCATGCGTGGATGCGGCTGTGTCACTTTGCGGAACCCTTTCGAGCATCCTTTGCCAATACCTCCTTTGATGGCTCCTTTCTCTTTGAGCCACAGGTGAAAGACACGTTGACTAGGTGTGAGCAAGACTCTCTCTCTGCCGTGGGAGTCCGTTTTTCCACTCCCTCTAGACCTTACCCCAAGGGTCAGAAGAGTTGGGAAGATGTGGTTCCGTAAATCTCAGGAAGCCTTACCTGACACACGTAGTGATTTTACCTCCAGAGGCAGAGGGGGAAACAATAATAATAGACGCCGCCCTTGTGGCAGAGGGGGTCCGCAAAACCAGGGCGACAGAGAATCTTTCTCTGAGCCCTTCCAGCATCCCTGAAGGGTTGCCCGGCTGCTCACCTCTGGAGGCAGTCGGGGGGGGGGAGACTTTCACTGTACCCAAAAGCCTGGCAAAATTTGACAAGACAGATGGGTATGGTCCATTATATCCGGAGGTTACAAAATTCCCTTCCATCACCCCCCCTTACAGTCAAAGAAGACCCTTCCAGATGTTCCACCAAATCTGAAGGAGCAAGCAGTAATAGAAGTTTCAAAACTGCTGGGAAAAAGAGCCATCCAGGAAGTCCCCGCAGACCAGCACGGATCCGGAACTTCCTCAAGGTTCTTTTTGGTACCAAAAAAGACAGGGGACTGGAGACAGATTTTGGATCTCAGCAGACTAAACAAATCTGTACAAAGAATAAAGTTTCGGATGGTCATGCTACAGTCCATTCTACCCTTCCTGGGTCAGGATAATTGCATGTGCTCGATAGATCTTCAGGACGCATACTACCATATCAAGATGGGCAGACGCTCCAGGAGATTTCTTCGCTTTCAGGTGGGGGCCAGTCATTACTAGTTCAGAGCTCTGCCTTTGGTCTCACTACAGCCCCCAGGGTGTTCACCAAATGTATGGCAGTGGTCACGGCTCACCTGAGACGTCAAGGATTTCAGGTGTTTCCTTATCTAGACAACTGGCTCCTCACTGCTACCACCAGGCATCAACTCCTACAAGCGCGGGATTATACAATCACATCCTGCACTCAGCTAGGTATTACAATAAATTTTGAAAAACCTCCCTTGTTGCCCTGTCAATCTATCACTTACATAGGAGCAGACCTAAACACAAGGGATATGTTCGCAAGGTTGCCACTAGAAAGAGTGTCTACAATTCATCAACAAGTGCAAATTCTAATACAGAGCAAAAGGATCCAAGTCTGGTATGTCCTTCAAACTCTGGGCTCCATGGCAGCTGCCATTCTTCTACTCCTACTAGCACGCTTCCACATGAGAATTCTTCAGTGGCTTCTTTTCACGCAGTGCTCTTTCCAAGAGCTACCCATGTCTCACATGATCGTGATCATGGAGGCATGCAAAAGACAGCTTTCTTGGTGGATGGTCTCCCCATTAGTTACTCAGGGCAGACCTTTCATACAACCCCCTCCGGTAGCCACAGTGACAGCAGACGCCTCCCTGATAGGGTGGGGGGGGGGCATTATCTGGGCAGGACAGTCCAAGGCACTTGGCAACCTCACGAGTGCCATCTGCACATAAATGTCCTAGAAATGAGAGCCATGCTCCTAGCATTGCAAGCTCTTCAAGACTCTCTTCCTTTCGGGACCATTGCAATTCAAACAGACAACATGTCAGTGGTGTGGTACATCAACAAGCGGGGCGGAACCAGATCCTACCCCCTGTGTTGAGAAGCACTTAGACTTTGGCAGTGGGCGATTTCCTCCCAACGTTTTCTGATTGCAATGCACATCCTTGGGAGATCCAACGTCATAGCGGACAGGCTCAGCAGAGCTATCCTCATGGCTCACGAGTGGTCTCTGAATCAGGAAGTTGCAGATCTTATTTTCCGCAAATGGGGACAGCCTTGCTGCGATCTTTTTGCCACCCCGTTCAACAGCAAATGCAGCAACTACTTCTCCCTTCTTCCGCTTCCAGGTCACATACCCGGAGACTCTCTAGTCCACGATTGGCCTCAGGGACTTCTTTATGCTTTTCCTCCGTTTCCCCTGATACAGAAACTCATACAGAAAGAAAAATCGTTGGGTTGCAAAATGATCCTCATTGCTCCCTACTGGCCTCATCAGATATGGTTCCCATTCCTGCACCATTACCTTCTCGATCAGCTCTGGACCCCATTCCAGATCTCCTGATTCATCAGTCAGGCGGGTTGCATCAGTCCCTCCAAACTCTCCAGCTGACAGCTTGGTTGCTCCACTTCCAACCTTAGCCAGGCTTCCAAGCATTTCCCCAGCAGTCCGTGAGATTATCGTCTCCTCTCATAAGTCTACAATGAGAAAAACTTATGCTAGCAAATGGAAACGTTTTTCTTGTTGGGCAGAGTCTAGGAATGTGAATCCCTTCTCAGCCCCAGTCCACGAAATTCTGGAATTCCTGGCACAACTGTTTCACTCCGGGGCCGCTTCCGCTATGATCAGGGTATAATTAGCGGCCATTTCTAATTTTCATATTAGTTTGTCAACTGCTAACGTTGTCAAATAAGCTCTGTGAAGCTTTTTTGAGAGGAACATCTCTTCTTAGACCTCCAGTGAGAGATCCCCCTCCCCCTTGGGACCTTTAGTCCTAACTTCCTTAATTGTGCCTCCTTTTGAACCAGCAGCATCCTGCTCCATCAAGTTTCTATCTTGGAAGATACTCGCTCTGGTAGCTATCACTTCAGCTAGGTGAGTCTCATAACTTCAAGCACTATGTGTTCGTCCTCCCTACCTGGTGTTTCACAAGGACAGAGTTGCTCTAAGGACTAATCTTTCGTTTCTTCCTAAAGTCTGCTCAGAAAATAATTTAAACCAATCTATAGATCTCCCTGTGTTCTTCCCAAATCATAGCAACAACGCATTGTACAAACTTCACCAATTGGATGTTCATAGACAATTGCGTTTTTACCTGAACAGAACTAAAGAAATAAGAAATTCAGACCAATTATTCCTTTCTTATGCCTTAAACAAACAAGGTCTCCCAGTTTCCAAGGTGACCTTATCCAGATGGTTGCCCCACACCATTACTTTTATTTACCAGTTAAGGTACAAAGAGTTACCAATCAAACCGAAAGGTCATTCTACTAGGGCATTAGCCACCTCCGTAACCTTTCGGTCTAGGTTGCCCATGGATTCCATCTGTACAGCTGCCACGTGGGCAAACCCTCATACCTTTATTTCTCATTACAAGGTGGATATGGTCTCCCGGAGCAGAGCTGACTTTGGTTCCACTGTTCTGAAGAGTCTGTTCCACTGAGCCACCCAGGGTGTTAGGTGCTACGGACGCTGTCCCAAACAGCAAGAATGAAGGCGAGATAGACAACTTAACATTAAGAAGTTATGTACCTACCATAACACTCCGTGTTCATCTCACCTTTTTTCTTCCGTCCCTTCCTCCGTCCCCCGTCCTAGTGGATTGAGAGGAGTTCCTTTTTTCACTGGCTGAGTAGTCTTTTGTTGTTATTCTTCTGGCCAGGTCTTCCTAACCTATTCTAGATATTAGAATGCATGGAACAACCTGTTTTTTGATAACTGGTTTCTCTCTTATGTCTGGATTAGCTATTTCAAACGAGATCTGGGTAGCTATCGCTAGGCATCATGGGATATAAGGGGTAACCTCGAGCCAGTAAACAGCTCTCACGCTATTGAAGATGGCAGAGTCGGAGCCGAGGATTGGCTCCGATCCCAAACAGCAAGAAAGAAGGCAAGATGAAGACAACTAACATGGAACGTTATGGTAGGTACATAACTTCTTATTCCGACACATACAGTGGCATTCACTTTTTGTATCCAGTTATCCCACCAATTCTATTTTTTAACCTCCTTTTTCCTTCTCTTGTTCAACAAAACTTGTTCCTCCCTCCTATGTCTTGAATAACCTAATTTAAATACTGCAACCCTGGCGTTGTATTGTTTCCACAACTTATACTTTTTTCTCCAAGAACATCGAGTTGTACAACGTTTTCCTTAGACCCTCTTTGTCACTCTGTCTGCACCTAAAAAAAAAAAATCTGTCCATTGTTAAGCCTCTTATATCACCTAGCCCCTCCTTAATACTTTCACTCCTCTTTTAAACTCAAGTTCAGGACAATCCCAAAAAAATATGCTTCCAGTGTCACCCAACTGACCTTGCTGAGAACACCACCAAGTAACTTATGAACTTGGGAATAACATACCAGTTTTTGCTAGTGTATAAAAATATTTATGTAGCCATTTCCAAACAAATATCCTGAACTTTCTTAGCTTTATTGTTAGTCTAACAATTAACCACATCCTCTTCCATTTTCTTTGGTAATCTAAAGATGCAAAAACCAAATTGGCTGCAGGTACACTGAGGTGCCCAAAACACACAACAACAGCAAAAGTAAATTAAGGCACCAAAGTTACACACTGGAAATCAGTCACTGTACTTTATTGCAGAAGACAAACAGTAAGCGCTTTCACAACTTAATGTTGCTTCATCAGACCACATCACTACAACTGATGCTTGGTTAAAGAGTAGGACAATTAGTATGGCATCACAATTTAAAGAGATATTACTCCACTAACATAAGAACATATATCGATATCCATAAGACAAATGCATAAAATATATAGAAAGGTGTGTATTTACACACAATAATATTTAAAAAAGGGGGAATGTCATCCCTGATGGTTATTAAAAATATATATATATATATATATATATATATATATATATATATATATATATATATATATACATATACACACATTTTGTGCACATATAACCATAATAGTACAATATAAAATATATAAAAAACTCATATTTAGTGTTTAAGGCTCCTTGCCTTAAGGTAAGGAACTAATGAGGTGTGCAGCCATTCAAACCAGGATATCTATCTGCTTGTAATTTAGTGATCCATTGTTCTAATTCTTCAGTGTGGTTTTCTACATCACCACCTCTGTTTGTCCTTACTATTTGTTGTAAGATTAAAAATTTAAAACAATGACTACTGTCTGTATTCAGGACATGATTAGCTAGAGCATTTGATTGCTTCTGGTTCTGTATGTCCCTTATATGTTCTAACATTCTTTCTTTAAAGCTCCTATTTGTTTTGCCTACATAATAGGCATGGCATGCTTGGCAAAAACAAAAATAAACAACATCGACACTTTTACAATCATAGTAATTCTTCGTATAAAGTTTAAAACATTTCACAGGATGAATGTACTCATTTTTAGTGTAGACATGCTGACAAGCAGCGCAATTCCTGCACGGGAAGGTGCCCTGTCTGAGAGATTTTTTCTAAAAGACTGATGTTCTCTATTACAGAGCTGCTGCTTTAAAGAGACATTATTTCTAAAACTGAAGTTTGGGATGTCACCAACTGTGGAAACCAGACCTGGTATTTCATGTAATAAGTGCCAATTCTTTTTAATAATTTCCGTATACTTATTGATGTCACTTGCAAATCTAAACACTATTCTAAACTTATTTCTATCAATACGTGTATCATAAGGTATACTTGTATCAGCACTATAAGAGCTCATGTATGGTTTACATCTTGTAGATCTCAATTTCCATGCATCTGCTATCACTCTAGTGATTTCTGAGCTAGAATAGCCTCTTGTTTGAAATTTGTCTTGTAACTTATTTAAAGCAACTACTGCCTCTTCATCATTATTATGTAGGCGTAGGGTTCTATAGACTTGTCCTTTGAGGACATTCCTAGGTATGTGTCTCGGGTGCATGCTGGTTTTTGCATCTTCAGTTCCTATTTTTTATTCGGCTAAGGACACACTACATGTGGATATAATATGGACATGGATACCAACCAAGAATCATCTAATGAGCATTGTCTATTTTTAAAGCTTCTTGAATCCATTATTAAACGCTGACGTACAGGCAAATACAGTGGATATTGGTTCAGAGATGGAAAAAATGCTTGAGTTTCAGGCACAATATAGGGGGCTAGAAAACCTTCTATATAAGTACAAATGACTACAATGGCAAAGACTACACCTACAAGCTTCATTGGAAGCTAAAGTAATACCTCGAGGTCTACGTATCTTAAATATGCCAACTTATGGGAATACATATCCTGAACTCTTACGTAAGTGGCAAGAATTGAATTTATCTTTTAGCTCCAAGTATATGGAGCTCCTTATAGAGTTTTTTACACCTCTTGAAACTGAGCTGAAAACTGAAATTGTGACACTAGAAAACCAGATATCTGTAACCTTTCCTGCTACTATTACCCTTAATAAAATGGGCCAGTTGCATGAAAGCATTAGTGTCTATGAGAAAAAGCTTCAAAATGTTAAATTAAATAAATTAAACAGAGATAAAACTGATTTTAGCAACAATAATGTCTTCTCATGGCCGAGACCCTATAAATAGAACCCCTTTGTATAATCCTGCTACAGTGAACAGAGGAACTAGTAGGACACTAAATACTGAGACACAGGCTTCCACTTCCTGTTTTAAAGCTCTTGAGATGAGGGAAAGCATGGCAATACAACAAACTGACCAAGAACATGTAAATTCTAGTGTTCCTACTCTCCAAGTTGCATCCTTTGCTTCTATAGTGAATGGGAATACATCTACATCGAATATGGATAAAAATTTGAAGTCAGAAGAACGAAGGAATGCAAACACTATAGGTAAGACTCCAATAGACACTTCACAAGCAAATGCTACAGATGCTAGTGTTTTTTTAGAGAATTTGAAAGTGGGAGAATTCACTTTGAAAGCAGCTCTTTCCTTTCAGAGCTCGAGCCAAAAGCAATCCCAATATGGGAAAGACAGCAAGGGAATATCAAATGGACAGAACTGCACACTTTTCAAAAAAAAGGAGGATGTAAAAACTGATCTTATTGTTAACATTTCTTCCTTTACTCTAACTAATGAACAAAACAGTTTGCTTAATAAGGGTTTGTCTTTTATACCTGCCAAGAAGGCAGATTTAACTGAAATGCTAACAGACTTGAAATTGCTTGGTAGGAATTTATCATTAAAATGCATGTTTCGTAATAATGAAAATGTCAATGTAAATATATACAAGAAACCTAGCACTTTTGTACCTCCCACCCCTCCAGGCATACAAAGATTTTTAGATATCTGTGAAAATGCTTTTAATGAAGCTTATACTCCTGGTACGCAAGGCTGCACCTTTCATAATTTAAATACAGAAGAATATAGGGCTCTACATGAATTGCAGGATTTACATTCTCTTATTATTAAACAAGCAGATAACGGTGGTAAAATTGTATTAATGGACAAAGATTTATGTTAACCAGATGAAGGTTTTGCTATTAGATACTTGTACCTATCAAATGCTGACAAAAACAGCTGTAATTGCTATCACTGATAGTGTCTGTTTTAGTGTTTGATTTCCTGATTACAGGATGAATTGATGAATCCTTATTCAATTATTTTTCAGTACAAAAACCTCTAGTTCCTAGGATTTATGGACTTCCTAAAATCCATAAACATCCCACGGTTCCTCCTTTACGCCCCATCGTATCAGGAGCAGGATGGTGCACTGAGCCTCTATCTATTTATGTAGAAGGCATTTTACATGAGTTCTTGGATAGTTGTTATACAGTTCTTAGAGAGACAAAAATGTTTTTACAGCGGTTGCAAAATAGAATGGAAACCATTGATGATGATGAAGAATTTGTATTCCTTACCATGGACATTGAATCTCTTTTTACTAGTATTCCAAATGTTTGGGGTATTGATAGAATAAGAGAATTCCTCGATATGAATAAGAAGCTGACTACTAATAAGATTATGCTAGTCTGTGCACTATTGGAGATTATACTTGAAAATAACATTGCAACTTTTCAGGATCAATTTTTTCTACAGAAGATTGGCGTGGCTATGGGCACTTCGTGTGCAAATAGCTACGCCAATCTATCACTAGTACGATGGGAAGAACAATATGTTTTGTCAGATGTTAACCCATTTTTTGGCTACATTCTCTGGTATATGTCAGTTTCGTGGATGATGTTTTTGTCTTGTGGAAAGGGCATGGTGAAAATATCAGTAATTTCATTGATTACCTGCATAGTACTACAGACTTTTTGAAGTTTACTTTTACTTTTTCTGATACATGTGTTGATTTCTTGGATGTGAGTGTCACCCTTACTGATTTAAAGCAGATAAGAACCAGT